>NC_061121.1:205347235-205483580 GCF_002878395.1 Capsicum annuum
CAACTTTGCCTGACCAACATTAAAGGCTAGAGTAAAGATGCGTTCAGAGGAATAAGCTGCTTGCAGATAGAACCACTTTATATGTGGGAGATATGTATTCCTGATCAATTGTTAAAACACATATCCAGTACAATTATTTTGTGAATGTTGGTTCTTTGCCTATTAGTCGTTAATCCTTCAAATAAGATATGGCATTTTGTAGTTAAGATTGTTAGGTTCAAACTGTTAAGGCTGAGGGACCAAGTAGGTGGTTTCAATACCTTATTACGGTTTAATAAAGATTTTGCTAATGTTTGTGTCAAGTTTGGAGAAGGGTTAATGTTTTTGGTGGTCATGTAAATATTCAAATAGTGATTGGATTGATTTAAAGGGTTCAATAGACTTTTGAAAGGCATCTAAAGCCTCGCACTGCTGTAAACATGAATGAAAATGAATATAGTTATTTCTCTAGTCCAAATTTATATGGATGGGTTTCTCGAGGAGTCTATTATACAGCGGAAGGTGATTGGAAGAATACTTGTATGGGAAGGAGGAGGTGGAGAAAACCATATATCCACTCAGACCTATTTTAAGAAGAAACATAGGGTAGGAAGGAAAGTGTAGCAAAATTGGCTGATAAAATTGACATGAAAAAATAAAAAACTGAATGAGCTGCAAATATGAAAGTATATCCAAAAATGAAAATCCTTCAGTCCATTTTGAAAATAAAAATGCTGAAGTAGACTGGAGCAGTGCACTTTGTTTAGGGACTGCAACTAGCTAGTATGGACTGAGTGAAGGCCCACAAAATGTAGGACCAGAATTATAAGGTTGTAGCTTTGCGTGCATCGATGGTGGTAAGATTGTAGGCCAGGATTGAAACCTGAACCAACAACTCCTGAAGTAAAAATAAGGGATCAAGCTAAGGTGGTGATTTCTGAATTTAACCTTGCATCCCAGGCCTCCCGTTTGTGGTTCTGGTTAGGTCAAAGGCAGTGGAAAAAACAAGGCATGAGATTTCTACCCAACTTTAGACATTTTTGTTTCTACTGCCATTGACCTAATTAGAACCTCAGATAGAAGGCATGGGATGTAAGTTAGACTTTAGAAATTGATGCCTTAGCTTTCCTTATTTTTACTTCTGGAGTTGTTGGTTCACGTTTCATTCTTGACTGAAAATCTTACCAATCCTCTATGCTCGCTAAGCTGCTTCCTTAGAGTTCTGGTCCTGCACATTGTGGGTCTTCATTGAGGCAACGCTCGCTAGTCACAGTCTCAGGCAAAGTGTCCAACTCCAGTCTTTTTTAGCATATTTCTTTTTTCAAGAATGACTGACGGATTTTAATATTTTGATATGCTTCCATATTTGAAGCTCATTCAATTTTTTCATCTCTCAAGTCAATTTCATTGGCCAGATTTGTTAGAAGTTCCTTACTTGCTTCCCTATTTTTCCTCTTAAATAAGGTCTGAGATGATATATGGTCTTCGCCACCCCCTTTCCACACAGGTATTCTCCCAAGCACCTTCTGCTGTATAATAGTATCCTCGAGTAACCCATTCATATAAAGTTAGATTAGGGGAATTTTTATTGGTTTTCTATTGTTGTTTGCTGCAATGTGAGGCTTCAGAAGCCTTTCAAAAGTCCATTGCGCCATCAAAATTGGTCCAATCACTATTGGATATTTACATGATAGCCAAGAACTTGAACCTTTCTCCAAACTTGATACAAAAATATGATCATAAACTATCATTAAATTGTAACAAGATATTGAAACCACCGTCTTGAAACCCTTCAGCCTTATTAGTCCGCATCTATCAAAATAAACTATAAAATTCAGGATCTTGTTTGAAGGATCAATGTCTAATCGGTAAAAAACCACATTCACAAAATCATTATACTTTATGTGTGTTTGTCACGATAGCCTGATCAATAGTACATAACTCCTACACATGAAAGTGGATCTATTCATCTGTACACACCTTATTCTTCCCACCCATCAATGTCTGACAATTTTTATTCATTTGATGGTTATTAAAAAAAAGGTGAACAGATGTGACTTTTTGTCTAACACATTAAAAACAGCTGATGAATTAAATTCTCTATTTGTTGTAACTGATTAGTCGGCTATTAGAATAAATCAAAACATATCCTTCAATAGATGGTCTATCTGTCACAATAAATAATCCATATGTTGCCACAGATGTCTTATCTGTTGAACAAACAGACCGTTTATTGTAAAAAATGGTAAATCATTCAAAATAGTTGATGAATCAAATTCCCCATATGTTGTAACTGATAAATCAACTATTAGAAGAAATCAAAATATCTCCTCCAATAGATGTTCCATCTGTTGCAACAGAGAATCTATATTTTGAAATAGATGTCACATCTGTTGCACATACAGACCATCTGTTGTGACAGTTGGATGATTTGTTGCAACAGATCAATAATAATAGTTGTTATTAAGTCTCAAATCATTTTGAAAAGGTGAGGAGTTTAAATGTAAAATAAAAACTCATGACTTTTCATAGAAAACAAAAAGCTAGTAGTTTGAATGTAATTAATACAATGGAGCTAAACAGTCGTGCCTTTTTTCCTAACATATTCAGATTCAATCCTCTATAAATAGGCCCCTCCTTAATCTTCATTTTACTCCACTTTTATTTATTCCTTGCATTTCTCTTTTCGTATTACATCGTCAACCACTTATATTCAAAGAGCATATTCCTTTCTCATTGAGGTAAGTTTTTTGTGTAAATCTACCAGTTGGTAATATATGTTGTATCATATTTAGACTCTTTTCTTTACTTTTGTGTTTATGTCTTTTGTTAATTCATGCATGTTCTAGATATGACTGATCCTGTTTGGGATATTTTCATTCTATGCGACACCATATGGGAACTTTAGAGGTAGGTCAATGACCTACAGAGGGAGTTGGTCTCCATGAGAGCAAGGATGTTCAGAGTGATGCAGAGGTTGATAAGGGCCCTACTGCTGCCAGTTGATTGGACGGCTGGCAATAATAATGATGCTAATGATAATAATAATAATTAGAATGTGTTTTTTATTTTAGCATATGTATTTTAATTTTTCTATATCGTATCTATACCTAATGTATTTTATTTTTCATTTAGTGAAAAATTTATTTTTAGTCAACTTTGGCTTTTTAATTCTTATTCAATTTTCATTCTGTCTATTTCTTTTTCTAAACATACATGTTAACATGTTGATGGTTGAAGGTAAGGAAAATTTTTGAATTAAGTAGCAATAGCAATTTTGGCTTTTGGGTTCTTTTAACAGATGGACCATATGTTGGAATAGATTGGTCATTGATTAGGTTTCTGTTAATAGATTATCCATCTGTTGTGACAGATTTGTATTTGTTGGAGGAAAACATTCCAGTTTGATGAAATGTATTGTGTTCTTCCAGCTAATGTCCATCTGTTGCAACAGATGGGTAATCTGTTGAAAATAATTATGGTATGTTGTATTTAGTCATATTTTGCCTCTTTTTATTGATGCATTAGTTATTAAAAAGATATTTTATATATAATAAATGATAATATTACGTTCACAACAATGAGTTAAATATATAAAAATCCTCACAAAATAACAACACAAGTTCTTGCAATTTCAACATCATGGTGGATTACGATTTGGGCATGTGGTTCTTTTGTGGCCAGCGCCTTACATATAGAGCACTTATTTCTTCTTGATGTAAATGATTCTCTGACTCCTCGCCTCTTTTTATATGGATTTCTTCCCGGTTTGATATTGCTTGGGTCAATATATGGAGGAGGTATTAATCTCCCCAAAAGCTTTGCAGGAATTACCCAAGATTCTTCGGGAGGCACTGGAATAATATACCCACTATATGCCATTGTATATTTTTCCACCAAATAATATGGAAAGGAGTTATCATAAATTTTAAGTCCATATTTGCACCGTATTGAGCTCGATGCCCTGCCATAGCATGTGGATAGGGTAATTTGTCCAAGTCAAAAACTCTGCACGTACAATATTTTGTTTGAAGATCGACCATGGCAATATCACCGTCACCGATGATACTGAATTTGTAATATGCTATTTGATGAGATAATAACCTCTTGCCAAACTGATTTTTGTTGATATTATTTTTTCCACTTTTAGAACAAATGGGGTTCCTATGCTTTCGAACTGCACATACCTTTCGTTAAAAAATTGGCCATACTTCTTGTTTATTTTTTCAAACAGATCCTTAATGAGAAATTCTCTTTTATCTCCAAACAATGAATTCACGAATTCAGCTATGTTTGGTGTCATAATATTGTACCTATACAAAAGAATCACTTAGTACGACATCATACTAAACTTGTAACTCAAACAAGACATTAAATTTATAAAAATGTACCTATTTACCGAACAGAATGCCTGGCTCCATCTTCGAAACCGACATGTATGATATGTTCCACTTCCTAGGGATGCATATCCACTATTTGATTAAAATGGTCTAAAAAATCTTCTTTACTATATGCTTTTGCTGCTCTATAAAAAATGGTCATGACCCTTTCATTGTGAAAGTTGGTCCAAATGATTTCTCCAAGATGCCAGATGCAACAACCAAAGTAAGCTGAAGTGAAGAAAATTGAACCCATCCTTGGAATACTTAGATGACTATACAAAACAAGACACAACTCTTCGGTATCTTTGATGCAACTTCATAGTTGTTAAAAAAATCCATAAGAGGCATCACATTCTTTGTCCTCTACACAAAAAGCGACAGGAAAGATGTGGTTCTCCGTATCCTACACCACCACCACTAGCAGAACTCCATTATACCTACTCCTCAAGAAGGTACTATCGATGATTATGCCTTTCATCAAATGTCAAAAACCTTGAATCCAAGCGCTATAGGATTCAAAAAGGTACTTGAAACTTCTATTTTCATCAACATGAAACTCTGTCTTACTTAAGAGATTTGTGGACTCAATCATGTAACGGTAGGCATCCAGAACTACATACCCATGCTTGTGTGTCCCCCTAACCAAGTACTTAGCAATCCCCATGGCCGAATATATAATCCAATAACTAACCAGGACACCCAATTCTGTAAGGAGTTGATTGGCCATAACCCTTGTAGAAAGGCCTTTGCCCTTGGGAAAACTATTCTTGAACTATTCACAGAGAAACTTTGACGTGGTGTGAGAATTTTGGCCCGAGATGTGCTCCGAACCACATATGGGGTACTTTTCATAGTTATAATGATGAATCTGTTAGAACTTATGTACTTCCCCGCTCTTAACCACCACTTGCAGTTTGGATTAGCATATTTGTAGCAAAAGACACTGGTTAAATTAATCATCTTTTTTTATTCTAAAATCTTTTTTCAAGCAAGAAATAAACAAAGTGGTAGATAGTTCTTTCTTGTCCTTGAATGACATTCTATTGAAAAAGCTAGTCCCATTGTCTTGAAGATTACCAGACTGTGTCAATCGAGAAGAACTGAGCACCATATTGGTTGCGTCAATGGGTGTAGGTGTTTGATCATCTTCTGGAAAATTTATTTTTAGATTATCCAACCTATCATCAAAGATGTCTTGTTGTTGTTATTCTTCTACATTGTGTTTCTCATGATCTTTCATCTTTTCAACTATGTACACCCTTAACACCAGCATGGATGAATCAATAAGATAAGCACACAACCAATCCTGATTAGTTATCTTGAAAGGTAGCACCCTCCAATTTTTGAAGGAGCTGTATATGTAGATGATGACGAGTTCTTTAACTTGAAAATTCAGTCCATAATAGCTGATGATTAAGTTCACAAAATCATCGTTTGAAACATCACTTTGGATTGTCATAGCTATCATCTCTAGCGTTTCACCCTTCTTCCAACGCCATACATATCGATTGCTCTTCTCATTCCATTGACCATGACAATCCACCCCTATTGTTATTGATCCCTCTAATAGTGGTACCTTAATAAAGTCATTTGTTAAAAAAAGTTAAGTCATTTTCATAGTGTCGTACATCAATCCCAATAGATGTGTAATTTGTTGCAACAGGTGAATAATAAGTTGTAACAGGTAAGTGATCAGTTGCAATAGATTACTTACCTATTGGGATTCATGTTACGCTCCTGAAGTTAATTTCAATAAATGAATCATCTGTTGTAATAGATGAATCATATGTTACAACATACTATATATCTATTGCAATAGATGAAGAACTTATTGGGATAGATATTATGGTACTAGGGCACCTTTGAAGCTGATTCCAACAGATGAGTGACATGTTGCAACAGATAATTAACCTGTTGCGACAGATAACTTACCTATTGCAACAGACGATGCATATATTAGAATCGAGTTTAGGTTCTATTGCAATAAGTTACTAATATGTTGCAACAAATATTTACCCTGTTAAAACAGATGACATGTCTGCTGGAATCGAGTTTACGTTATATTACAATGGGTTACTAAGCTTTTGCAATAGATATTTATCATATTGCACCAGATAACTAATCTATTGCAACAGATGGGTCATATATTGTAACAGATGACCCATTTATTTGATTCATGTTACGACACTATAGAACCATAAACATGAATCCAACATATGAGTCTTCCATTGAAATAGATGTGTCATCTATCATAACAGATGATTGATCGGTTTAAACAAATAGCTTTTATGTTGCTTTCACATCTATTTGATGGATTTCAAGACCATATATCACTAGCAAGATAACAACTATCCAAATTGATGTTATCCTCATTACAGGTGAGTATGTATTAAAGTAATCAATGCCTTCCTACTATTTGAAGCCTTTACTACAAGTCTGGCCTTATATTTATCAATAGTACCATCCACTTTCATTTTTCTTTTGAAGATCCATAGAACCTAAAGGTTTGTTTTTTGGAGGAAAAACAACCAACTACCAAGTATGGTTGCTCAAGATTGATTCCATCTCACTATTGACTACATCTCTTTAAAAGGATGAGTCTCAAGATGACATCACTTCTTTGAATATTTGGGGTTCATTTTATAAGAGAAATGTTACAAAATTCGATCCAAACTAAGTTGAAGTTCTTTGATGTGTACTACATCTTGGATTCTCATTATGATGTACATTCTCGCTTGGTTCATCTCAAGGTCATTTAAACACTTCACTAGACTATTAATATCTAGTTTTATACAGATAAATGTGTTCAAACAACTCAGTATTATCTGATTTAATTACCATATTTTCATTGATATTTAGATGTTTGGGTTTATGAATCAAAAATCAACATGCTTTACTACTTTTAGCATATCTTATGAACACACAGTCCACTATCTTAGGTCCTATTTTCACTCTTTTGGTGTAGGAACTTGGACTTTTGCTAGACACCCCACACTTAGAAATATTTCAAGTTGGGTTTCTTTCCTTTCCATTTTTCATATAGAATTCATAGTGTCTTACTATGGAGCACTCTATTGAGTATTCAGTTAGCTGTAAGGATAGCTTCCCCACCACAAGTTTTACGGTAAACCTAAAATTTTAAGTAAGACATTCATGATTTCCTTTAAGGTTCAGTTCTTCCTTTACACAATTCCATTAGACTGAAGGTGAATGTGGGGCAGTATTTTGATGGACAATTCCATTCTCTACATATATTTCCGCAAATGGATATTCATATTCTGCACTCCTATCACTTCTTATCGTTTTGATATTTTTCTTGAACTGATTTCCACTTCTGTTTTGTATTGCCTAAATGCATCTATTACTTCATGTTTACTATTTAGCAAATAGACTTAACAGTATCTAGTGCAATCGTCAATAAAAGTTATAAAATACTTTTTCCTACCACGAGATGGTGTTGACTTCATATCACAATGTCGGTGCGAATTAACTCTAAGGGATTGAAATTCCTTTCAATGAACTTATACAGATGCTTAGCATACTTTGATTCTACATATGCATGACATTTTCATTTATTGCACTCAAATTTTGGCAAGACTTCTAAGTAAATCAATTTTTGCAATGTTTTGTGATTGACATGTCCTAATCGTTTATGCCATAATTCATTAGATTCAAGCAAGTAAGAAGAAACAAAACTTTATTGAATTCAACTATCATTACATTCATCTTAAATAGGCCCTCAGTGAGATAGCCTTTTCCTAAATAAACTTCCCCTTTACTAAGTACAATCTTATCTGAAACAAATACAGATTTGAATCTATTTTTGTTAAGAAGTGATATGGAAATCAAGTTCTTTCTTAACTCCAGTACATAAAGGAAGTTATTGAGATTCAACACTTTGCCCAATGTTTTTTTCAAGTAGATTTTTCACGTCCCTTCAACTTTTGTAGTTGTGGAGTTTGCCATAAAAATCTTTTCTTCACCCTGAACCAAAGTGTATGCAGAAAACAACACTTTGTTGGCACAAACATGGGGAGTGGCACTAGAATCCATACACCAATCTCTTGGATTTACCGCCAAGTTACATTTAGAAAGCGTGGTACATAGATCATCTATTTTATTTTTGGATTAAACCATGTTAGCTTGATCCTTCTTCTTTCCTTCTTTGGAAAGACAATCTGTTGACTTGTGGCCAATCTTGCCATAATTAAAGCACTTCCCCTTGAATTTCTTCTTAGGTGGATTACTTTGTTGTCCAACTTTCTTTCATTTCTTGGAGTTATTATGGTTGGCTTATACAATGTTAGCTCCACTTATTGCACAATTTTCTTTTGACCTCCTCTGACACGACCCAAACTGAGGCCTTGTTGTAAAGGGCATCCCAATTCCAACTAGGATCAGGGACCATCCCCGTTACCCACCGCCAAGTGCATAGCTTGAGTCTGATAAATTCAAACATATAACAAGATAGCATATTTAGACCAATCCAGACTCTGGGATAGGCCCATGAACATGACCAACCTATGCAAGTCCAACCATCCAATAACAATACTAAAACCAAAACAATAATCAAGTACGAGGCTATAGCATAAAAGGATGGAACAATCATAAATAAATTCAAACGGTATCATCCCCTATCCCAATTCTAATATTAAGGCTAACACCAATACCGACACTGCCTATACCAACCCACAAGAGTTCCACAAAGCCTCTAATTGAAAGTAACATAGTATCGAATGGGATATACCCCCAACCATAAAAAATACCAATGTCTATGAAATAACCAAAGTATGTAAAAACATCCATGACATGAAATAGAGCCTTTCAAAATATGGAAGCTCACTACTTCAATCCAACCGAGTTGATCCCGAATTCAATTACTAAGCAGGAGGAATAAAATGGTCTATTCCTGCATCACATAGAGATACAGTCATCTGAAGATGGGTTAGTGGGTGAACGCTAGCATGCACTCAGGATGAGGATAAAATAATGTCAACCTTTAACACAAGTAAACCAACCATATATATATATATAAATGCTGGGAAAGAGGAACCGGGTTTAGCATATCATTAAAACCATTAACCTGGGTATGTGTAATTTAATTATCTTAGAACTACCCACGGGCTATATGGGTCCAGTGTAACCCCTGAACGGGCCCCGATGTGTGTAGCCACATGAACTGGAGATACTATAGGAGTATAGCATTCTAAGTACCCTTCACTCTCCATGATACATACGTACAAATGTACTTAGGGGATTCCCGTGTACCCCGTAAATATCATATATGGTAGCCATGAACAATCTTCATGTTAGCAAACATGAGTTTCCAGTGTCCATCCATTGAACTAACACCTTCAGGGTTAGCTATCGTACCCTACAATTATTGGCCAATTAAAACAATTACCATGCTACCAATCCACCAATTCCATTTATAATTAACCAAGGCTATAAGTAGTTTTATTGTCATACTAACTATAGCTTGCAAGAAATGTCCTTAGCCATCCTTTTTAAGAAGAAGGGATTCCCATGTACCCATAGATTACATTATTAAGTTGACTTAGGAGAATCCCATGTACCCCATAAGTGACCATTATTATATTTTCCTGGGGGATTTCGTTGTACCCCATAAGGCTTTTAATTAAACCAAACATAACCACCAATCCCTTACCATTTAACCATTCAAAGCCATTTAAACCAATTATACCATTTACGGCTCCATTACCAAGTTATACAATGCAATAGTTCAATGAAAGTCAAACAATTTAACCAAAAATATTCTCATAGGCATTTTATCAAGCATGTTGGGGCATAGTGTTTCTAAGACCAAAACTATGCACAAATTAACAATTCCCATGCAACCAAATGTTCCAACAACCACAATAATATGAAAACCATAGGTAAAAGACCTGGGAAAACCTTAACAACCATTGTAACCAAAACCCTTAAGATATATTTAAAAACCTAAAACCATACAACATTTATTCCATGAAAACAATCCATAAAATATGTCTTTAGTTGGAACTATCAATAAGGGAGGAGTAACATGCCTTAGATTAAGAAGATGATGGAAATAAATCATCCTTGTAATCCCCAAATCATCGTATTGAGGAAACCCTATCCTTCCTTGGCCCAAGAGCCTTTGAGATAATTTCAGAGAGTTTCTAAGTGTTTAAGATTAGAATAATAGGGTAAATGATGTCCCAAGAGTGATATAAGTCATGGGGCCTTAAGAGGTAAAGAGGGAAAATGTCCACATTACCCCCAACTTAAATTGCTTAAAATTCCTACCGGAAGGTAGACCACCCCATACCAATCATACACTACCATACGAGAGGTACCTACCACTCGTACCCTGGGCCTTCCTTTAGACCCCAACACTGTCCAACATAAGATCATCAAGCCCTAAATTGTACCCAAGCATATGAAGAAGTACCCTTAACCCATACCTTAAGAAGAATCAAGAGGGGTTGACACTATCCACTACAATAGTTTTGGCCTAAGGCCACACTAAATCTGGGCCACATTTTACAAGTATGGCCTATACCATTAAAGACCACAATTTTAAAGCATAACCTTAGTTTTAAAGTTTTAACGACATTACCTTTGGCAACGCTTGTAAAGCATGGTCTTTAATTGTATAGGCCACACTTGTAAAATGTTGACAAATCATGATATAATTTTCAAAACTTATTCATATATATGGCTACATTTTTAAGTGTAACATTATTATAATTTAAAAGACAACATTTTAAAAATATAGTCTAAATTATTATTAAAATTTTCTCTCCCCTCTCCAAAATATTTTTATTTCCCTCCAAATTATTATTAACCGAAAATAGTAGAGGAGAGGATATTAAAAATAAAAAACCCTAAACTATCAGAAACTACTCGAATAGTGAACCAGGAGCTCTCCTCCTTTGAATAACACCGACACACCATCGAGAGAGACCACCGGTGAGGGGTGAACACCGGTGAAGGGGAGGAAGGGAAACCACCGGTGGGTCAATCTCTCCTTTTGGTTTGTTTTTCTCAATTAGTGAAATTGAATACCCTTTTCTTTATTTTGTCAATTTTTGAGATAGGTTTTGGGAATTTTTTGGTTATTTTGAGTTTCTTGGATTTTGGAAATTCCAATTTGGGGTGTGTTGTGATTCCACTTTATACAGTTAGGAATATGACGAGTTTGGTTATAACTTTTAGTGATTATTTTAGATGTGCTAGTATGTAGTAAATTCAAAAACCCTTTCTGTTGATTTATGATTCTTGAATTTGGGTTTTGATTGATTCATGAATTTGGGTTTTTATCATTCATGAATTTGTGTTTTTATGATCACTGTAGATGTGCTGAATTCGGACATCCTTTTTGTTGTTTTACAGATTTTTGATTGGTTTTGGGAATTTATTGGTTCTTTTGAGTTTTGTAATTTTGGAGGTTTGTGGGGTTTATGTGTCGAAGGAATGTCAATTTGGTGTTCATTTTTGATTCATAAGAAGAAATATGTTGTAGTTCCTAAACGATTGAAGAGAATGTGAAGATCTCTGTTAGAACTTTCTGTGATCACTGCAAATGTGCAGTTATGTGTTGAATTTGAACACCTGATGTTGGTGTATTAATGTTATTGCCATCGGTAGAACTAGTACTATGATTCATATTCATGACACTTCTTTTGCTATTTTTTGTGAAGTAAGATCGAGAGTATCCAAAAGGATTGAGAGTTGTAGAGCAAGGTACTAAAGTAGTTGTATCCGCGATTGTTGTCACATTGAGCCAACTGCCAGTGGAGGTATTTCCATTACTTGCACCTACTTCTGGTTTTGATGTATCTGTGTGATTATGTTCTCCTTCATATGTTTCCACCACAATAGAATAATCTTCTGTGCTTCTCCGAACCTGTCAAAAGCCAAATGCACAACTAATTATTAGAACGTGCATGCAAACTGACTTGAATCGAACAAATTCATTCTTCAAAGTCATTGAATAGGGGTTTAATTATAGTTTTTATCTTCGTATTGACATGTCAGGTAGGTGCAAATTCTAATAATTTCAGCATGTTACAGTCAGTAGCTGCATATGTAAAGCTCTCTGAACTGAGTGTGAAAAGAATTACGTGTAAGTTATTCTAGTAATATGAACTGAGTGTAGAAAGCTTTTATTAAACTCAATATCCTTTTTTTTCTTCTTAAAATCTGTAACAATTTTGAAAAAAAAAACTCTTGAATTATATGGCTTGGAGGAATATGCTTCCCATTTGTGTACTTATGCAACTTCATTGGTTTTAGCTGTAAGACTTGCGTCATCATTTGTGCTCTGATTTTCAGTCACTGGTCTGATGTCACTAGAAGCAATCTCCAATTCGGGGACATTTTTAGTTACTTTAGATGTTTCAACTCCCTTTGCTTCTAGTGCAACTAATTCCTCATTAACAACACTTTTCTCCTTCTACTAGAATTGGTGCTTCCTTTTTGGCAACAACCTCAGTAACTTCTTGCTCATTTTATTCCAGTAGCTTCAGTTATCTTTTCCTGAACAATGGGCACTGGTTTTGAAACTTCTTTCTTAGGTTCTGTTATAGTGCATGGACGGTGTCTAGTTGTTTTATGCATGTGTTTATAATAAAGGAAAAATTGCAATTGTGTACTATTAAGAGTTATTTAAAAGGTCTGTATCATGCATAACATTTTAAAAAGTTTCTTTATGATTAAATATGTGGAACTTATAGTTTCCTTTAGCTGCTCTGATTTGTTTTGTATGTTACAAGATCTAATTTAAACATTGTCCTTCTTTAGGAATGTTCATGACTTATTTGGTAATACCTACATATTTTAAAGAAAACTTTCCTAAATGGTTTGCAGGCTCACACTCATAAGCCACTTTCAGAATATAGTTACCAATTACTCCAGCTTTGATATTTTAATCTAAGCACCCAATCATATCATTTTCAACTGATAGGAATCAAATAAATGTTGTTTGCCAATTACGATGTAGCAACTTGATGGAAATTGTACATTAGCTGGTGTTATAGAGATAACTTTTTTTCATATTGCTCCAATGTGGTTAACTGGTATCGTCACTGTTCCAGATCTACTAAAATTATACTTTTTATCTGTGCTCTTGTTGTTTGAGATTTAAAAATACTTTGTAGTACTTTTCTTTTAATGCACATATGTAGTTCTGTCTGTATAGACTATGGAGGATTGGGTGTATTTTTGAGTGAACCTTAGAAACACCCTTTATAGCTCCATGGATCAATACCCTTCGGTTTGAAGTACGCTTAAACTACTTCATAGAAGCAATCTTTACATATATACAGATGAATGTTGAAGGTGCTAGGGCTTAAATTATTTTTTTCCCTGCTGTTCTGAAAGATGTTATCAATTATCACCCTAAGTATCAGCTACAAGTAAATCAATTATCACCTCTTTTACTCATGCTACAATTAACTTACAAGTTAGACAATGCCTATCTTCTTTCTTTCCTGAGGTTTAAAATATCACGGTACTGAATGATGTTATCTTGTTCAGCCTGGATGGCTGCGTTGCTGATTCAGTAGGATACTGCTTCCTAGTTTTCATCTGGCTTTCCTCTTATCCTATTCAACTTGTTTGCTGGAAAGTGCAACCGTGCCATCAATGGTCTTGGGGTGCGTGTCTTCTTGTTAAAACCCCTTACACAAACAAACCCTACAGTACTTGATCAAAAAACAAACAAACCCTGCAGAACTTGATCAAAAAACATATATATAGTACTTGATCAGAAAAAAATAAAAGATTTTGCAGCAAGGGATAACACTTCTTTCCCTTGGCTGCACGAAGTATTACTACTTCCCATAATTTTGTTTTAATGATTTTGTCTGGAGATTGTGGAAGGCAAAAAGGGAACTCGCCAGACATACTTGTTCTGATGCTTGATGCTTATGCCAGCTTAATTTGATATTCATAATTACATAGTGATGTAACATGCACACTTTTCACTGATTTATTTGATAGTGAAGTAACATACCTCTCCAAAAGCAATGTTGGATACTTTCTATGGTTAGGCCTAATAAATAGAAAACACACTTAATGTTATTTTACTTCCATAGCTTTTGTAAAAATAAATGAGATTTCATTCTTTAGTTTGTTTACCTTTGAATATTGTTGGTATAGAGATTCCAAAGTAAACTATCCTTCTCGGCAGATTCCATAGCCAACTTCTTGGGACGTCAATTGGATTGAGGCGTAGAGTCATGGTCTGCAAACACTTGAGAAATAGCAAAAGTGTTTCTATTAAAACTTTATGAAATGCAAAAAATGCTTATGTAGTGCATGCTTGAGTTGAGAAAATGTTGATTGTATTTACCTCGTTAACCTGAAATCATTACCTTGTTTTACAATTATGAAACTATCTCTTGCTACGATCATTTGTAAATAGTTGTTTATGTTGCTTCTGTGAATGACTGCTGGAACATTCTTGGTGTTATTCACAGGTTGTGAAACAACAGCTGGCTTTGGGGAAGGCTCATTACTTAGAGCCATTTCCACATTGTGAGTAGTCTGAGAATTGGTAGAAGGCTTTTCACTTCCAAACAAGTATCCCAATATAATGCTGGTTAGAAATGTTTGTTTATTCATCACCATAATATTAGAAATGTTGGGTTTTTTTTATCGAATAACCACCATAATTTGAATTTTTGTTAGTAGAATAAGAAGTTTAACTTCTACCTTCCACAATAAATCTTAACTACTATTCTGAAAGCTGTTACTGGTTTTTAGGACTCGACTCTTGGAAAATAGTTACATGGGGTTGTTGTTAAATTATGGTGTTCATCTTAAATTGAGTTAAGATATTAAATTGCTGAACAGATCAAACTACTCTTTCTTTACTATGCTGGATTCTATTTCATGTTTCCTAGTGTCACTCTCTAAGAAAAAAGGTAGAACAAAAGCTTGGTCAAGACTAAATGATTCTATGGAACTATGGATGTTTTGTTTGGTATCAGTGTTTCTTGTTTTGTGCCTTGGTAGGTATAATGTCTTCAGCTTACCCTGTGAAATGCTAAAACCTTTTACAGAACCTGCCCTTCTGCAAGTCATCCATTTTCTTGTATTCACTTGTTTATTGGGGCTTTACCGCGATTCTAATAAAATCATTGCCTCATTTTAAAATTTTGAAACTACCTTTTGCTGGGATAATTTGTAAATAGTTATTTATGTTACTATATCCTTAAAACTTGTTGTAGGCCTTCACTCGTTATTATGTGTACTTATGCTGGTAAGGCTAAGTTTATTTCATTTGTGTAAAACTAATATTGTTTGCCTCTATTTACAGTTAGTAAGAATAAAACAGACATCAACTCTGTCATGCCTAGTTTTGTATCGATGCAACTCTGTCATGCTGAGTTTGCTTACTGCAACCTGCTAATACCCATATAATCCATGACTAACAGATAAGTAGTCTTTCACTGCTGTAGTTTTCCATCTTCTTTCATTAGCTTCATCCATTTCTATTTGTTGGTGTTGGGAAATCTTACTTTTTAAGGGAACTTCAGTATTTGTTTGAAGCGCGGAGCAGCTTCTATGGTTCCTTCTAAAAGATAATATGTCTCCACCCTTTCATTTTATGCTAATATGTTGTGCTAAATTATGTCTGTTCCTCTGAATATCAGTAGGCTTGTCTGATTACATGTCAAATGTTAAGTAACCATTTGTTTTTTAGACCAGTTTATCTCGATTGGTTATAGCATTGAGTGTTTTTTCTGATAAGGGGCTCAGTTTTCTTGTCCGGGAACATTAGCAGTGGTTACTTAAATGAGTTATAAGCTAATAACTTAGAAGGTTCTGAGGGGTGCCATAGGACATCTTGGGGTATGGACTGTTGAGATGATCTACTTCTATTATTAGTATGCATATTTACTCTCTTAACAAATAAAAAACTATGTATGATTTAATGATACATCAAGATTTAGATATATCTATATGATTACTGTGATCAATCTCCACCGAGTGCTTAAATTATTTTACCTCTCCTAGTATCTAGTGCTAAAATAGGTACAAGACTGCATTATTTGTGTCCTTAGCTTTTTCC
Organism: Capsicum annuum; assembly: GCF_002878395.1. Taxonomy (NCBI): domain Eukaryota; kingdom Viridiplantae; phylum Streptophyta; class Magnoliopsida; order Solanales; family Solanaceae; genus Capsicum; species Capsicum annuum. The sequence goes on from NC_061121.1 coordinate 205,363,661, forward strand.
AGCTCCTGGTGTTCCTCCTTCTGTTGGGGTACTTTGTGATTCTTGTCATTTGATGCTATATTTCTCGGACTCCTAAAAAATTTCATTGGTGCATACTGAATCCTTCAAAATTAGTGTATTTTGGGAGGATCCAATAGGGTGTGATCATTTATTCAATATATCTTGCAAGAAATAAATATTTTAGTGGTTCCATCGTTACTTCTCTTCTACTATTTTGACTAGCTCTTTTTTCTTTTTAAACTAACCTTCTGCATTGATTCAATTTGGATGGAGTGTAATGAGAGCTTCTCCAACAAGGGAAAAAGGCATTGAAGTTGATCTGAGATATTAATCATTCAAAACTATGTACAGAGCATGTTTTCCTCCCAGATTACCTAATAGAGTAGAAGAGCTTAACTCTCTATCTTTAGCCTTATCTTCTTGATGCATGAGTAGTTCTTTTGTTTGATCACTAAACTTGGAATTATGTCTAGGTTTCAGTTTTAGTTTTAAGTCTTGTGTATGTGACCTATTGATAAATAATACATGTTTAGTTACAAAAAAGATCTATTACAAATCTACATGTTTGAATTTTTATTAAGTTCTTTATTAGATGGTTCAATGCTTTTTTGAATAAGATAATAATATACAAAATAAATGCAAAATAAAATTATAATTTTTTATAATATAACTATGGCTACATTTAACAAATGTTGTTTTAGAGGGAGTAACAACAGCCACACTTTTTAAGTGTTGCAGAAAAGGTATGAAAGGCTGCACTTTTAAAGTGTAGCCAAAAATAAATCTACAGTAACGCTTTTTAAGTGTAGCTTTATCAAATTAAAGTGTTGTCAATGACAAGCTACAAAGCATGGCCTTTATACCTTATGGCCACGCTTTTTAAATGTAACGGATTTGGCAACACTTGAAAAGCGTGGCCTTTGAGCAAAGGTTACACCTCTTTTGTCCACGCCCCCAAAAGTGTTGCCTAAAGTCCAAAAGTGTAGCCTTTGATCAAAGGCCACACTTTCTGCTATTTTAGGCCACGCTTTACAAGAGTGGCCTTAGGCCAAAAATGTTGTAGTGATCCAACATATGAGTTGAACTATACCACTCATTCCCTATCTCATGACTCATGGTGAGCCACTCATACCCAGATCTAAGTTAAGTTACTATGTTTCAGATTAAGTGAAGTTCAACCCAAACCAATAACCCATCACCAACCATACGAATCCTACCAACCTAGTCATACTTATTCTAGAAACTCAAATAGCCAACACTACCCAATACTGAAAAACATACGACTGGGTCATCCAACCCTTACCCTATCATACGACTAGTACCCCAAATCATATGATGTCTAAAAGCCAAAATTGAGAAATTTTCTACGGATAAAAACCCAGGGTGTTTCAGCCTCCCCCTCTAGGATCATTTGTCCCCGAATAACAAACAAGGTACTACAAGCACAAATTACAAACCAACATAACCATTCCAACCTTTAACTAAGTTAAAAACAAAGATGCAAGGAAATCAACCTTTCTTTAACCTAGTTAGAAAACAAAGATGTGATCAAGAGAACATACCTTCTGCACAATTATTCGGAGCAAAAAACAAATGCGGATACTTGGACTTCATCTCCTCTTTCGCTTCCCAAGTGGCTTCTTCCACCTTGTAGTTTTGCTATAGAAATTTAACTGAATCTACATCCTTTGCTCGCAATGCCAAACCTGCTAATCCAACATCTCAGCCGAGATCTCTTCATAAGACAAAGAATCTGAGATACCTAATCCTTCCAAAGTGAAAACTGATGAAGGATTACCTATACACTTCTTCAATATACAGACATGGAATGCTGGATGAATAGGGTTTATACTAAAAGGCAACTCCAATTCATACGCCACATCTCTAATCCTCCTTAAAACCAGATAAGGACCAACATACCGAGGACTGATATTCCCCTTTTTCCCAACCACATTAATCCCTTCATAGGAGACACCTTGAGGAAAACCCTATCCCCAACCTCAAACTCCAAGTCCCTACGCATCACATTCGCATAAGAATTTTGGTGACTTTAGGCAGCCTTAAGACTATCTTGGATCACCTTCACCTTCTTCATAGCCTGATAAACCAAAGTCGGGCCAAACATATCCACCTCACCAATATCAAACCACCCAATAGGAGATCTACACCTCCTACCATACAATGCTTCAAAAGGAGCCATCCCAATGCTAAAATAGTAGCTATTATTGTATGAAAACTCTACAAGAGGTAGATGCTCAACCCAATTACCACCATAATCAATCATATATGCATGAATCATTTCTTACAATGTATGAATAGTCTTTTTTGCTTGCCCATCCATTTGCAGATGAAAAGCAGTACTCAAACTAACCTTAGTACCCAACCCTTTCTGAAACGACCACCAAAAGTGAGATGAAAATAGCGTACCATGATTAGAGATAATCTAAATAGGTACCCTATACAAATTTACAATATCATGAAGATACAACCTCACATAATCCTTAACTAAAAAATTAGTCCTTACTGGCAAGAAGTGAGCTGACTGTGTCATCATATCCACGATGACCCAAATTGAATCAAATTGGTTCTGAGACTGAGAAAGATTGGTAATGAAATTCATATTGATCACTTCCTATTTCTATTCTTACAATTCAATTTCCTGATATAAGCCTCCAGACTTCATGTGCTCAAATTTCACTTGTTGACACACTAAACACTTGGCCACGAAATTAGCCACATTATTCTTCATACCATTCCACCAGTAAATCTCCTTGAGATCGTGATATATTTTCCTTGAACTGGGATAACATCGTAGCATAATTTACGCACCTCAGCTAATACCCTTTCTCGTAAACCATCGATGTCAGGAACATATAACTTCCCTTGGTACCAAAAGGTACCATCACCACTAATTTCAAATACCATTACCTTTTACCTACCTACATCACCCTTGATTTTCATCAAGATCAGATCTAGCATTTTCTTCTCCTTGATCTCTGAACTAAGATACGATCGAGCCACTTTTTGTACCAACACACCACCATTCTTAGAGTCAAAAAGGCAAAATCCAAGATTAACCAAGCGGTGAATATCCTTCACCAACTCTCACCTCTCCAACTCCCCATAGATAACGTATTAAGAGAATCAATAAAAACATTAGTCTAAGCTAGATGGTAGTGAAGACTCATGTAATAGTTCTTAAGATGCTCAAGCTATCTTCTCTACCTAAGATTATGCTCTTTTTGAGTGAACACATACCCTAGACTCTTATGATTAGAAAAGATGTCCACATGCACTCTACATAAATAGTGCCATAAGATTTTCTGCAAACACCACCTCTAAAAGCTTTAAATCATGAGTAGGATAATTTCTCTCATGCACCTTCAACAACCAAGAAGAATAGAAAATCAGCTTACCATGCAACATTAGAACGCTACCAAGTCCCACCTAGGACACATCACAATGCACAACTAACCCCTTATTGCCATCAGACAAAGTCAAAATCAGAGCCGAAGTTGACTTATCCTTCAGCTTCTCAAAACTACCCTCACAAGCATCTGACTAAGAGAACTTTACCTTCTTCTAAGTCAACTTAATCAATGGGGATGCTATCGATGAGAAAATTTTCATAAACCTTCTATAGTACCTAGCCAAACCTAAGAAGCTCCGAATATCGGTTGGAGTCGTGGGTCTAGGCCACTTCTTAACCACCACCACCTATTGTGGATCCATTATGATTCTCTAACTAAAAATAATATGACCCAGAAAAGTGATAGCGTTCAACCAGAATTTACATTTCGAGAATTTGGCATACAACTAATGCTTTTTTAAGGTCTGCAACACCATATAGAGGTGATTAGAATAATCTAACTCACTCTTAGAGTACACTAGTATGTCATCAATAAACACAATGAAGAATAGATCCAGAAAATGAAAAAATAACCTATTCATCAAATCCATGAATCTCATCTAGGCATTGGTCAAACCAAATGACATAACCAAGAACTCAAAGTGTAATATCCCGCATGTTTCTAAGCTAGGAAGTGAATAAGTATTCCTACATATGAAATCTCTTATCCTGTGATTCATACTTGAGTACATGACTTACAATGAATATCCTAGTGATAGGATAGCTTATGATGTATTAAGCATGTTCATATGAGTCACTTAAGGTGATACAAGCTAAGAGTTTTTGAATCCATCAAGTTTTAGTGTTCGATTTTTTAAGGGTCATCTTTGAACGAGTATAACTTAATGTTAATGTGGTATTTTGGCTGATTTAGACCCACCAAGTTGTAGAGAATCGACTTAGCTTTCTAACCTAGCTTAGGAAATCACTTGGGCGCCGCCTAAGTCAATTCCAGGTGCCAAAAACACTCCATTTTGAGTTATTTTAAGGGTAATTAAGTCTTTTAACACTCCTTACACATCCCTAAACTTAACCCTATGAAATATATAGCTTCTAACCATATTACAACCCTACTTTTATCTAAAAGCTCATCATCCAAGAGCACTAAAAGAGAAAAACAACTAAGGTTGCATAACTAAGCTTGAAGATCCGATTTCAAGGAAATTCCTCCGTCAATCATCAAGAATCTTCCTTCTAAGGTATGCATGAGTTGATTTATGGATCCCTTTCATCAATAAAGCTCAAAAACACTCTTTTTAATTATAAAGTATGATTTCTATATTGTTGGGTGTTGATGATCATGTTGTTGATATTGGGTGATTCCCAAGATGGAATCTTTATATGTTTGTTTTGAATTTCATGATATCATATGAGTTGGAAACATGTAAATTGGGTTGTTCATGATGTATGAATTTGACGATTTCACCTATGCTTAAGATCTCAGTTTTAGTATCAGTCTCAATAAAAGAACTCAGTGCGTTCTTCAGATTTCCGTATATACAAGACTGTCAGATACAGTCGTCCATGTTATCAGTTTCAGTATCAGTTATGATAGTTATCAGTAAACCATGTACTAGCTTACAGGTCATGCTATCACGTATTTACGGTCCCAGTTTCTATATGTGTGTTTGCACTCCCACATTCATATTAGTCAGTCAGTATTATTCATGCATGCAACCCTTATGTTAAGCCTACCTTCCTCGTATACTCAGTACTCCAGTTGTACTGACGCATTTGCGCTATGGTGTTTTATTTTCATGTTACACCATAGGTTCCAAGATACGAACTCCATCCCAGCAGTAGCGATAGCGTTCCATTCGCAGAGACACAGTGAGTCCTCATTGATTCGAGGACAATATGATTTGATACATTTATTTATTTCTTCAGTTCAGTTTTATGAAATTAGTTGGAGACATGTTCTTTCAAGTCCTTATTCAGATAGTTTAAAGGCTTTTAGATTTATGTTCAGATTTACGTTTAGATTGAGTTGTTTTGGGTATTTTCACCCACATGGTGTTAATCAGTTGAACCTTATGGCCTTACAGTTCTATGTATTCCGTATTATTATATCATGATTTGCAGTATACAGCTATAGATATCAGTCATGGGTCAGCTTGTGGTCTCTCAGGGTCATAAGCACCATGTAGTATTCTGGTTTAGCGAATCGGGGTGTTAGAAACTTGGTATCAGAGCCTAAGGTTCAATAGAGTCCTAGGAAGTCTAAAAGCTGCATCTAGTAGAGTCTTTTACATAGGTGTGTTGCGTTCCACATTTATGTGTGGAAGGCTATAAGATATTTTAGGAATAGTCCCCTTTATTCATTATTCGTGTTATGCTAGTGAGCATAATCACAAGTTAAACTCTTAGTCTAATCCATTCTTCTCGTATTCCAGACCATGGCCCCAAAGTGAAGAAATCAACCAGCTCCTTAGCCCGAATATCTTTTGGGTGAACATGTTTTCCATGCAGAGTTTAGAGCTGCATTTACCATACTTGCTCAGTCCATGGCTTCACAGAATGAATGGCCCCTGGTTATTCCGACCAATCCAGTGGCCACTCCCAAAGCATCTAGGGTTTGGGACTTTACCCGGATGAACCCTTCATCTTTCCATGGGTCTACGTCTGATTAGGACCCTCAGGAATTCATTGACCAAGTCCAGAAGGTCATCGACATCATGGGTGTTACCTTCTATTGAGAGTGCTGATTTAGCCACCTACCAGTTATATGATGTTGCTCATGATTGGTACAAATAGTAGAAGTCTAAGAGGTTAGATGATACAGGCCCTATTAAGTAGGAGGAATTTGTCACAGCCTTCTTTGACAGATTCTTTCCCCAAGAGCTGAGGGAAGCCAAAGTTCTTGAGTTCATCAACCTCAGGCAGGGGAATATGATGGTTAGGGAGTATTCTCTTAGATTTACTCAGCTAGCCATGTATTCTCCTTATGTGGTTGCAGATAATAGAGCTAAGATGAGAAAGTTCGTGTCAGGGTCAATGATAGCGTGGTAAATAAGTATAGGTCTGTGATACTGATCGGTGATATGACCTTAGCAAGACTCATGACCCATTCCTAGCAAGTAGAAGAGTAGAAGTTTAAGACTAGGGAGAGGCAGAACAAGAGAGCAAGATTAGGTAATTTCAACTTTGCTCACCCCAAGTTAGATGGAGGAAACCGTTCATAGTTTCACTCCAGGTCAGCCATTCTAGCTCCTTCCTCTGCCAGCGATCCAGTGCCGAAGTTCAGAGATGGTAATAGAAACAAAGCGCCAGGCTCTAAATCTCAGGGTAGTGTTAGTAGTACTCGAATGAATCCCCTTTGTCAGACTTATGGTAAGGACCACAAGGGCATTTGCAGAGATGGTAGTGATGTCTATTTTGGTTGTGGTAAGCCAAGCCACAGGATTAGAGTGTCTGCAGTCAAGTCTTCAGGGTCAGCAAAATTATTCTACAGCTCAGTCCAGTCGCCCAAACCAATAGGGTGCCATTTCCAAGGCTACCAGTGGGCAACGCCCAAACAGACTCTATGCTCTTCAGTCCCGACAGGATCAGGAAAATTCTCCTAATGTTGTTACTTGTACATTATAGATTTTTCATGTTCATGTTTATGCTTTGCTAGAACCAGGTGCATCTTTGTCTTTTGTTACTCCATGCATAGCAGGCGATTTTAGAATTAGTCCCGAAGTCCTAGCAGAGACCTTCTCAGTCTCTACCCTAGTGGGTAAAACCATCATACCCCGACGGGTATACAGGAACTGTCCAATTATGATATCTCAGAAATCCATGTCAGCAGATTTAGTGGAGTTAGAGATGACTAATTTTGATGTTATTCTCGACGTTGATTAGCTTCATTCCTGCTATGCCACAGTCGACTGCAGAAACATGATAGTTTAGTTTCAGTTCCTAAATGAGCCCGTCCTAGAGTGGAAGGGTAGCATTTCAGCGTTCAAGGGTCAACTTGTTTCCTACCTTCGGTCAAGGAAAATGATTTCTAAGGGGTATGTGTATCATCTTGTGCATGTTAAAGATTCCAGTTTTGAATATCCCAGCCTCAAAATAGTCCTTGTTGTTAATGAATACTCAAATGTCTTTCCCAAAGATCTTCCAGGCATTCCTCCAGAAAGGAAAATAGACTTTGGCATAGACCTTCTTCTGGATACTCAACCTATTTCTATTCCGCCATATAGAATGGCACCAGCAGAACTCAAGGAACTGAAAGATTAGTTAAAGGATCTCTTAGATAAGGGATATATTAGACCCAACGTGTCCCATGGGGTGCGCCAGTATTATTTGTGCGCAAGAAAGATGGTTCTCTTAGGATGTGTATTGATTACAGTCAACTTAACAAGGTCACGGTCAAGAATAGATATCCTCTTCCCAGGATTGATGAACTATTCGACCAACTTCAGGGTGTCAGTTACTTCTCCAAGATAGACCTCAGATCAGGCTATCATCATCTCAGAGTTAGAGAATGTGACATTTCAAAGACAGTTTTTGTACTCGGTATGGTCACTTCAAATTTTTAGTCATGTCATTTGGTCTTACCAATTCCCCTACAGCTTTTATAGATTTGATGAACCGTGTGTTCAAATAGTACTTGGACATATTTGTCATTGTCTTTATAGATGATATTCTGGTCTATTCTCGCACAGAGCGTGATCATGCAGACCATCTCAGGATTGTTCTTCAGACTCTCAAGGATCACCTATTATTTGCTAACTTTAGCAAGTGCGACTTTTGGCTAAGATCAGTAGCATTCCTTGGCCATATTATTTCCGGTGATGGAATTAGAGTAGATCCTCAAAAAACAGAGGCAGTAAGAAACTGGCCCAGACCCGTATCTCCATCAGATATTAGGAATTTCTTGGGTTTAGCTGGCTATTACAGACGGGATTTCAACGGATTTTCTTCTATTGCATCTCCCATGTCCAGATTAATTTAGAAGAAGATTAAGTTTCAGTGGTCAGGTTTATGTGAGAAGAGCTTTCAAGTGTTAAAGACTCGACTCACCTCCGCTCTAGTTCTATCTATTAGAGATGGTTTAGATGGTTTTGTAGTCTATTGTGATGCATCCAGAGTGGGTTTAGGTTGTGTCCTAATGCAGCATGGTAAGGTTATAGCCTACACCTCCAGACAGTTAAAGCCACATGAGAAGAATTATCCTACTCATGATCTTGAGTTAGCAGCGGTAGGTTTTGCCTTGAAGATTTGGAGGCATTATCTCTATGGAGTTTATGTAGATGTCTTCACAGACCATAAAATCCTACAGTAAGTCTTTTCCCAGAAAGATCTCAATCTTTGCTAGAGAAGGTGGTTAGAGCAATTCAAGGATTACGACAAGAGTGTTCTTTATCATCCGGGCAAGGCCAATGTTGTAGTCGACGCTCTCAGTCGACTCTCCACGGGTAGTATTTCTCACATTGAGGATAGTAAGAAAAATATAGCTCAAGAGATCCATCAGATTACCAGACTAGGCATTCGCTTAGTCGATTCTTTAGAGGGTGGTGTATGTGTTCATAGTAGTTCAGAGTCATCTCTAGTTTTCGAGGTAAAAGAGAAACAAGACAGGGATCCTAGCCTTGTTAATCTCAAAGAGTCAGTTCAGAATCAGAAAGATGAGGTTTTCTCCCAAGGGGGAGATGGTGTTCTTTGTTGTCAGGGTCATCTATGTATTCAAGGTATAGATGAATTGAGGCAGCGAATACTTGCAGAAGCATATGGTGTGCGATAATCTATTCATCCAGGGGCTACTAAGATATACCGCGACATGCGGGAGATCTATTGGTAGAGTGGGATGAAGAGAGATATTGTAGAGTTTATGGCTACGTACCATACATATTAGCAGGTTAGGATAGAGGATTAGAAATGTAGTGGTTCAATGCAAGAGTTCACCATTCCAACTTGGAAGTTAGAATAAGTTAACATGGACTTCGTGACGGGTTTGCCTAGAACTCGCCATCAGCATGATTCATTCTAGGTCATTATAGATAGAATGACCAAGTCAGCTCATTTCCTTCCTGTTCGTACTTCTTATTCCGTCGAGGATTATGCCAAACTCTATATTAGGGAGTTAGTTAGATTACACGGTGTTCCACTATCTATCATCTCAGACAGAGGTACCCAGTCCACTTTTTACTTTTGGAAAGCATTCTAAAAGGGTCTCGGTACCCAAGCCATCTCAGAACAACATTTTATCCTCAGACAGATGATCAAGCAGAGAGGACCATTCAAACTCTTAAAGATATACTAAGGGTGTGTGCAATTGACTTTAAGGGAATTTGAGATGACCACTTGCCTTTGATTGAGTTTGCATACAACAATAGCTATTATTCTAGTATTCAGATGGCTCTATTCGAAGCTCTCTATGGTAGGAGATGTAGATCTCCGATTGGTTGGTTTGAAGTTATTAAGCCTCAGTCATAGGTCCTAACTTAGTATTCGACACCTTAGAGAAAGTTCAGTTGATCAGAGAGAGACTCCGGGCTGCTCAGAGCCAACAGAAGTCCTATGCAGATATTCGTAGAAAAGATCTCGAGTTTGAGGTCAATGACTATGTCTATCTTAAGATCTCTCCCATGAAGGGAGTGAAGAGGTTCAGCAAGAAAAGAAAAATCAGTCCCCGGTATGTCAGTCCCTTCAGAATTCTTTGTTGCTTTGGCAAGGTAGATTATGAGCATGAGTTTCCCTCAAATCTAGCCACAGTCCATCCAGTCTTCCATGTCTCTTTGCTAAAGAAGTGCATAGGTGACCCAGCAGTTGTTGTCCCTATTCAGAGTATCGACATTCAGAATAGCCTCTCTTATGAAGAGATTCCAATTGAAATCTTAGATTATCAGACTCATAGATTAAGGAATAAAGAAGTCCCTCTAGTCAAGGTTCTTTGGCAAAATCAGTATCATGAGGGAGCTACTTGGGAAGCAGAAGCAGATATGCGTACCAACTATCCTCACCTCTTCCCCGCCAATTTAGATCAAGCTCAAGGTAACAGTTCTCCTTAATCTTATTCAGTTCACGTTCATGTTTCCAGTATAAACTTGGTACCTATTAACCATTTCATACTTAGTTATGCATTCATGTGTCAGTTGTCCGTGCATTAGATATGCACGAGTTCAGTATGTTTAGCATGTCAGTCATGAGATCAAGTTACAGTTCTTCATGTTCAGTTCAGTTTCTATTGTCTTGTCTCCCTACTCAGTAAATTCTCCTTCGAGGATGAATGTTCCCAAGGGGGAGATATTGTAATACCCTGGATGTTTCTAAGCTAGGAAGTGAATAAGTATTCCTACGTATGAAATCTCCTATCCTATGATTCATACTTGAGTACATGACTTACAATGAATATCCTAGTGATAGGATAGCTTATGATGTATTAAGCATGTTCATATGAGTCACTTAAGGTAATACAAGCTAAGAGTTTTTGAATCCACCAAGTTTTAGTGTTTGATTTTGCAAGGGTCATCTTTGAACAAGTATAACTTGATTTTAGTGTGGTATTTTTGCTGATTTAGACCCAACAAATTGTAAAGAATTGAATTAGCTTTCCAACGATACCAATTTTGCCTTAATCTAATACCCGAGCGAAAAGTTATGCCCATTTTCATGAGAGACAGTAAGCATAGGCGATTGGTTAGGCGCCGCCCAACCCAAGCATAGGTGATTGGTTAGGCGCTGCCTAACCTAGCTTAGGAAATTACTTGGGCGCCGCCTAAGTCAATTCCAGATGCCAAAAACACTCCGTTTTGAGTTATTTTAAGGGTAATTAAGTCTTTTAACACTCCTTACACGTCCCTAAACTTAACCCTACAAAATGTATAGCTTCTAAACATATTACAACCCTACTTTCATCTCAAAGCTTATCATCCAAGAGAACTAAAAGAGAAAAACAACTAGGGTTTCATAACTAAGCTTGAAGATCCGATTTCAAGGAAATTCCTTTGTAAATCATCAAGAATCTTCCTTCTAAGGTATGCGTGAGTTGATTTATGGATCCCTTTTATCCATAAAGCTCAAAAACCCTCTTTTTCATTATAAAGTATGATTTTTATATTGTTGGGTGTTGATGATCATGTTGTTGATATTGGGTGATTACCAAGATGGAGTCTTTATATGTTTGTTTCGAATTTCATGATATCATATGAGTTGGAAACATGTAAATTGGATTGTTCATGATGTATGAATTTGATGATTTCACCTATGCTTAAGATGTACATGTAAGGTGTTTGAGAAAATACCTAAGAAGCTAGAAATCATGCAATATAGCTAAATTGTGAGTAAGTGAAGGATTCATGATATGCCCTTATGTTCAAATGACTTCTATGTTGTTAATATGCCTTGTAAATGTTGTTGGAATACTCATGAACTATTATTATGAGATTATGCTATGTTTACTTGCAAATCCTACTTATGAACAAGATGTATGATAACCAGGCAATCCACATGAACTTCCATGCTATTGGTATGTTTTGCCAATATGATTATGCAATGAGCATGATATTAAGATTGTGCAAGTACTTCCATGTTATATGAAATCCTTTCTATGCAATACAATGTTGATAACCATGCTTAGTATGAGATCCCTACTTATGATATTATAAATTATGGACTCTACTCTTATGATCAAGTCAGTCATGTGTGTCAATATTCTTTCCATCAAGTCCAGGGGGTACTTGTACCTAGAAACTATAGCTGTGTGCCTAGATCTATGTCATGTTTCATGATATCCGAAATCAAGCTATGATTCCATAGACTTCAGTCAGTTATGTGACTCAGGGAAAACCTCATGATCTTAGTCAGTTGTCAGATATCAGTAACATTCCACCAGTCAATAGAATTCAGTAAGATTAAGTCATGCACAGTCAGTTATTCATGTCCAGTCCCTCCCAATGGGAGTAGAGGTTAGCACCGAGTGAACCCAAGGATGGGAACTCACCCGCCGGTTCAGGATGTGATTCTTAGTAGTCATCCTTGTGTTCCAAAACTACGTAGACAACGTAGGTTGAGACATCTTAACCCATCAGATTATGGTTGATGAGGTGGCTTAACCGGTCAGTTTAGGGTTCCCACCGTTCTCATTGAGTACCCACCAGATAAGGGTCACTCAAAGGCTGTCCTTACCCGTGGCACGGTATTGACACCCCTCCAGTTGGGGTAGAGATTGGACCCCAGCTTAGCCATAACGGCATACATGGGGCATGTTGGTTAAACACTACCTCCTACAATTTCAGTATCAGTCTCAGTAAAAGAACTCAGGGCGTTCTTCAAATTTCAGTATACACAGGACTGTCAGATACAGTCGTCCATGTTATCAGTTTCAGTATCAGTCATGACAGTTATCACTAAACCATGTATTATCTTACAGGTCATGCTATCACGTATTCATGGTCCCAGTTTCTATATATGTGTGTTTGCACTCCCACGTTTATATTAGTCAGTCAGTGTTGTTCATGCATGAAACCCTTATGTTCAGCCTACCTTCCTCGTATACTCAGTACTCTAGTTGTACTGACGCATTTGCGCTATAGTGATTTCTTTTCATATTATACCATAGGTTTCAAGACACGAGCTCCATCCCAGCAGTAGCGGTAGCATTCCAGTCGCAGAGATGCAGTGAGTCCTCATTGTTTCGAGGACAATATGATTTGATGCATTTATTTATTTATTCATTTTAGTTTTATGGAGTTAGTTGGAGACATGTTCCTTTAACTCTTTATTCAGATAGTTTAAAGGCTTTCAAATTTATGTTCAGATTTACGTTCAGATTGAGTTGTTTTAGGTATTTTCACCCACATGGTTTTATTCAGTTGAACCTTATGGCCTTACAGTTTTATGTATTCCGCGTTATTATATCATGATTTGCAGTATACAGGTATAGATATCAGTCATAGGTTAGCTTGTGGTCCCTCGGGGTCATGAGCACCATGTAGCATTCTGGTTCAGCAAATCGGGGTGTCACACAAAGTAGCCATACAGAGTATGGAATGACATCTTAGGGACTTCCATTTCCCTAACCTTTAGCTAATGATATCTAGACTAAAGATCTATCTTTGAAAAGAATTTGGTACCTTGAAAATAATCGGGCAAGTCTTCTATCCTTGGAAAAGGATAGTTGTTCTTGACCATTACCTTCTTCAACTATCGATAGTCAATACACATCCGAAAGGAACCATCCTTCTTATGCATGAGTAATACTGGTACACCCCATGAGGACACATTAGGATAGATAAAACCCTTATCTAAAAGATCCTTAAGTTGCTTCTTGAGTTCCCTAAACTCAGTTAGAGCCATTCTATAAGGAGGAATAGATATTGAATGAGTGTATGGAATCAAATCAATCACAAACTCAATCTCTCTATCCGCAGGAACACCAGAAAGATTATCTAGAAAGACATTAGGAAACTCATTCACCATCGAAATCGAATTAAAAGAAGGGCCTTTCGAGTTAGAGTCTTTAACTCAGACCAAATGATAGAGACACCCTTTAGAGATTAATCTCTAAGCTCTAAGATATAATATAACGGCCCCTAGGAACAAGGGAACCACCCTACCATTCTATAACCTATTCACCAGGGAACCTAAAGACAACCTTACGACTCCGACGATCTAAGAACGCATAGCATGAGTGTAATGAATACATCCCAAGAATGATATCAAAATCCACCATATCTAATTTGAACAAATCCACAAAAGTCTCTTGACTACCAACAGATACCACGCACACCCTATAGACTCTTTTAGAAACCACAGAGTCACCTACGAGGGTAAAAATAGAAAAGGGATCCAAAATAACCTATGGATCCAAACCAAAATACACAACCACAAATAAGGTCATATAAGAGTGAGTGGATCCCAAATCAAGGAAAGAATACAATTCATGAGAAATGATTTGTTACATACCATTCACAACATCAGGCGATGCCTCAGACTTCTATCAGGTAGTGAGAGCATATAACCAATTTAGGCTAGTGCTGGTACCAAAAAATAAAACAGATGTAGAAATAACACTCTTTGGTACAGGAGCAAATGAAGAGAAAACTGGAGCCTTATTTTCTCTAGAATCAACCTTACCAACTAGGCAATTTCTGAGCATATGGCCTAACTGGCTGATAACACTGAAATTACGCTCTTGAATGGGTGTAAGCGATCTTTGTCAAGATAAAATCCAACTAGGTTGGGGTTGAATCCCACAAGGAATAAGGTATGAACCCAAGTTGTTTCAGATTTAATTCACGGATAGTTTGGTATTTCCTGAAATGGGGGGTTTAAGTTTCACGAATAATTATTTGTCACTTTAATTTTGATGTTTGTAATCAAGAGTTTATGAAATAACTAGAATTATGTTCACTAGGGCTGATGGTACATGACAGATGCTAAAGGTGATTCAAGATTCTCTTGGTGGGTAGGATAATAAGCTATCTTTATCGATGTTATGCTCAAATGTCTCTCGACCTACTTAAGCGTTTAATTTCCTAATCCTCTTGAACTTAGGAAATTTCAATTCATTGCCCAGATTTTTACCTCAGGTTAACCAACCTTGTTACAACGATGATTATGAAATAAAGTATTTCCGAGTCCCTGTTGATAATTCAATTCCTACTATATTTGATTTCTTTATCAAGAAAATCAAAGCAGGTGTGTCTACTATTTGTAACCAACAGACGTTAATTAAAGCTTAATAATTATCAAGAAATTCTACCACTTATTGAATCTTGAATACTTAGCACCTTATCAAGACCTAACCCTAGATTCCATAATTCAGGTTAATGAAGTTTAGTCATTCATGATGCAATAAACAAGTACATAAGTTGAATTCATAGTTGGGCAAATTAACTTACAACGATGATGAAAATTAAGAAGTTTACTTGAACTAAATCTTGATAAAAAACTCCCAAAATATTGACGACAATCTTCTCTTAACAATAATGCTCTAGAGCATATTGGAACTCGAGAGAGAGAAAAATCGTGCACAACATATATTGCAAGATATGTTAATGATAATTAGAAAACCCTAAAAGCTGCTACTTATACTTGAGTCTAACTAAGGAAATAAAATAACAACTTAAGAAAATTTCTCGGATAGGTGATGCCATTAGGTGATGCCTTATCAGGAATGATGTCATATTTCCTTCAATGTTGACAAGCTCCGCCTAAGGCTAACAATGTAGGTGACGACGTATCAGGATCCTGATGACGTATCATGGATGTCGTCAGCTCCTCTTCCATTTTGATAGTTTCTGCCTAAGGCTGACTTTGATCCTGCCTTCGATGCCTTATCACAAAATATCATCACAGGCTCCAACTTACACCAATTCTTTGGTTAAGGATGACGATATTCATGATGGCGTGTCACACTTTTGACATCCTATCACCAGATGTCGTCATAGGCTTCAACTTATACCAAGTCTCTGGTTAAGTATGACGACAACTGTGATAGCCTATCATAGGGCTGACGACTCGTCACAGATGTCATCAGCCATACTTCTCTTTAGATTTCTCCAAATTTCAACTTCTTTGCTTCCATTCTTGTTGGTTCTCTATCTCATCAGCTTAAACTATAAAATCAAACATAAATAAATCAAAAAATGACAAAAGTTACTTGATACTTTACAATTATTCTTAGTTAAAGGCCTTAAATGTGTTAGCAATTGCTCACACATTATTGACCATATTTGAAGCACCTATCCCTTCCTTCATCACAAAAACCCTAATGTAACCAACTATAAAATGAAGCACCCCAAAATCTCATCTCGAAATGTCATATGGTGATCAAGGCTACAAATAGACCCAAGCTAACCCTTTAAGCTTGTTACTAAATCTAGAGCTTACTTTAAGACAAATAGAGCAAAGCAACAGTACTAACATATCATGTCCATACTAAAATATGAAAAAATACTATTTTCATATGCAAAATACTAAAAAATCTAAACACAACTGATAGTCTAGTCTGACAAAGGCTCTACTACTCATGAACTGGAGAGACATTGGGACAGATCCCTAACTGACTCATACTCAACTAAAAAGAATTAAACTAACTACTATGATGACTGAAATAAGGGAAAACAGTTCCTCAAACGATGAGGACTCACCAGCTGTGGAAGCATAAATCAAGGTACTCAGAGATAACTGTCATTGCTGAGACTGATCACCAGAACCTACATTGTAAGACAATGTAGCACACAGACGTATATATGAATCAGTACTTTGAGGATGCATTAAGTACATGGGGGTGCATGCATATAGTAAAAAACATCATTACTTTATAAAACAAATGCATGCTAAATATAAATGACTCACATAGCTTGAATAAATTTGATAAGTCATGGATAGTGAAACATGTAACATAAATCTCGCGAGTCATTATACTTTGTTCAAAAATCTATAGTTCCATTCCATTCACAAAACATATATAATTAGTGACAAAGAACAAAACTCTACATTTGAAAGCTAAGACATGTAGCTTTGGAACTGAAATTTCAAGTAGAGTAATATCTGATTAAGTTGTGAGCCTTTGCACTTAGCTTCCAAAATCTTTGGAGAAAAATACTCAAAATTTTTTCATTTACTTTTACTAGCAGGGAAAAAATACTTTCTTTAAGGGAATAATACTTTAAGAAACTACTCTAAAAATCATACTATTAGGGAGGTTCTCTTAACCGACATACACCATGCGAGCTACATGGAGTCCAACTTTTTTATCCTCCTAAGGAAGAAACCTCACATTAGGGAAGGTTTCATACTCTTGCCAGGTAGTATAACCTCAACTTTGTGATCACTATCGACTTCGAGCCCATAAATCTCAATCCTACGGTGGTAAGTAGTTCTAGGGTATGAAATTGAAGTAACTTACCTAAATTGGTGCTAAATACTACTCCCTTTTAATTAGCTACGCTTATCTCATGGAAATCTATATTATATAATCTCATGGTTTATAATGAGACAACTACAAAATCTGTAATCTCATTAAGTGAAGTGGATGTCAAAGCTACTATGACCATCACGATCAAAACTTTCTCAATAATATCAAAATACTCAAATCATGGGTGCTTATAGCACCAATGTTCTTAAAATTGCAATTTCAAGTCGGGCTTAATGACCCATAAATGAATCTTAGGTTAAGATATATCAAAATTCATACTCGATAATATAAAGATTCATAAATCATACATAAATCTAGAAATTTTTAGCAATATGCATTATAATCTCAACATACTCATGTACTTCAATTTATAAAACATTGAAACCATCATAATCTCAAGAAATAATAACATAGGGTATAAACTCATACTTCAATTTCATAAGAAAACATATAAAACGATATATCTTTGTAATTAAAATAACTTTTGGGCACAAGGATGAAAGGAGTGTCCTTGTTCAAACCCCACACATCTTATTTGGCTTGATTCAATGGAACAAGCTGACTTTTGAAGCCTTGAGAATGTTCTTTGTGGCTTTTCTTGAAGGTTCTTGAATTTTCTTGAAGAAGGGTTTGAACCTTGTTCTTGAGGATTGATCTTGAAAGTAACCCTATGTTTGATGCTATGGATGAATATGGAGTTATGTTCTTTGATTTGATTTAATTAGGTTTTAAAAAGGGTGGAAAAGACCCAAAACTTCTTTAAAATATGGCTTAAAATCACTAAACAGAGGTCCTCAACGGTTTGGGAGATGAACTGTCGCCATGGGGACAAACCATCCCTTCAACCCAATGCTTTTTGGCTAGAAAATAGGCTTACTACCTCAGTTACGTGGTTTGGGCGATGGTCCATCAACCTTTTCATCACACTTTTGCAGTCTGGATAGCTCACTATAAAAAGGCCATAACGTTTTACTCTGATACTGGATTTTGGAAAAATTGGTATCATTGGAAATTTAATTCAATTATCTATCCGTTGGTGGGTCATGAGCTCAAAAATTCATAGTATAACAAAAGATATGCTCATTTGAAGTTGACTATGCCAAAATCCTTCTCAAGAATTTAATTGGTAAGGGATGTTTTGATTAGCCTAATAGCTAGGAAATATTTGAGGCCTTGATACAAACCAACCTTGATCATAAAACTAACAATGCACTATAATTTATTCCTTATGAGCTTGAAGCATGGTTCTACTATCGGTTGGAATTCTCGAGATATTATAATATCTCCCCCTTAGGAACATTCGTCCTCAAATAAGGTTGTCTAGCTGAGAAAACTTAGGATGCATAGCTGAAATAAATTACCAAAATAATTCTTCATCATTTTAATCCTTTGAGTACTTCTGGGAATGCATGAACTTACAAAAAAGGCACTATATAGCTGAATACATGCTTAGAAAAGAACTGAATCAAGGAAGAGTAGTACCTTCGGCTAAATCTGAGTTGTGGCGAATAGATGAGGGTACTTGAGTCGCGTATCTACTTCTGCTTCCCAAGTAGCACCTTCAACTGACTGGTTCCACCAAATAACCTTGACCAAAGAAAATTCTTTGTTTCTTAGTCTACGGATCTGAAGGTCCAAAATCTTAACTGGAATCTCTTCATATGAAAGATTGTTTTGAACATCTGAGCTCTCTGATGAATCTACTACAATGGAATCATCGATGCACTTCTTAATCATAGAAATGTGAAAGATAGGATGAACAACTGACAAATCTATAGGCAATTCAACCTTATAAGCTACTTTCCTAACACGTCTCAGAATTTTATAGGGGCCAACATAACGGGGACTACGCTTTCCCTTTTTACCAAATCTCTTCACTCTTTCCATGGGTGAAATCTTCAAATTTACTAAGTCATCACTTTTAAACTAAAGATCTCTTCTTCTTATATCTAAATATGATTTGTGGCGACTCTGGGATGTTTTTAATCTTTCTCTAATCAACTTTACTTTTTTCATAGCTCCAAACACCGTATTAGGCCCAAGCAAGGTGGACTCACCCACTTCAAACCAACCTATGGGTGATCTATATCTTCTCCCATAAAGAGACTCAAACGGGGCCATCTGAATTATAGAATGATAACTGTTGTTATAAGAAAACTTGATCAATGGCAAATGCTCATCCCAACTATCCTTGAAATCAAGAGCACATGCCCTTGATATGTGAGAAGATGCTAACATATTTGAGGCTTTTAACTCTAAATAATTGTGAAGTCTTAAGCAACTTTTGGTTGTTTTTTGATCATTTTCTTGTGATATTGTAGTTGTAGCAAGGATGGGAGGAAAATATAGGAAAAATGAACAAAATAAGTAAAATCTGGTACAAGTGAGCTGATATGAGTCTGATGGCATTTATTAAAAGCCGTCAGAGATGTGGTAAGCTACCAAAAAAAGGCGTCAGGAAAAATAGTAGAGAAGAGTTTCTTGATGAGAGTGACGACATTCTCAATATGTAGTCACAAGTGTGGTAAGCCATTAAAATATGCCGTCAGAGTGAGGCAGAACATGGTAAAATAAGCTGAAGGTCTGACGACATTTGCTACACGCTGTGACAAGTGTAGTAAGACTTCATAGGACATCATCAGAGTGAGACAGAACAGGTCATGATGGCATAACTTCTGATGACATATCTGAGACACCGTCAGAAGCCTGACGACCAACACCAATATGGCATCACCTAAATTCAAGCCCAGCTGTGATTTTGTTATTTTATTTCCTTAATTAGGCTTTAGTATAAATAGCAGTTTTTAGGGTTTTTAAAAAAAGAAGTTTTCATTATTCAGAACAAGAATTTTGGAGGGAGAAACAGATACATTATTCTCTTTTGCCAATTATTTTTAGTTTCTTTCTTATCAACTATTCTTGGGTTTCTAACTTGGGATTTAATTGAAGAAATTATTTATTGTTTTCCATTTATACGTAAGTTTATCATTATCATCATAAATTCAACTTGTGATTTCCTTCGTCAAATCATGAGCGGCTAATTTCATTAGCCAGGGTTATGGGATCCAAGGATTAAGGTTTGATATGATGCTAGGTATTTAACGGATTCAAAGAGTAGTAGAACATCTTGAAATTCTGTGGTTTTAACTGAAATCTAGTGGTTGCAAACATTAGATTATGTCTTAGGTTTTATTTGCTTCTAACGGAGAAATAGACTCGATGATGGGAATTATCAACAGGGACTCGAAAGCTACCAACCTTCTGTTTAATGATTAATGCTGTAACTGGATTAATCTACCTGATATAACATTCGATTGGATATATACAAATTATCTAATTTCAAGAGAATTAGATAGTAAATTTTCTGGTGAGGTCGAGAGATAAATCAGATAGTATCATAGTTAAGGATATTCTGTTGTTCTACTCATTTCGAGGATCTCTAGTATTACCTGGTGTCTACCAATACCCGAAACCTTTGGTGATCATAACCCTGGTTTCCCATTTATATTGATAACAAATCTACAAATTCAGAAAGTGAAGATCGATACATTGTGAACTTTAAACCCCCAACTTTCGGAAATGATAAACTACCAGTAAAGTATTTCATAAACAAATTAACGTTCACACCCTATTCCCTGTGGGATTCGACCCCAACCTAGTTGGGTTTTATATTGACAACGATCGCTTATACCCATTCAAGAGTGTAATTTGAGCGTTATAAAAAATGGTGCCATTACCGAGGAATACGATTGTAGACTTAAAATTTTATGCGCCAAAATTTGCTGCTAGTTAAGTTTCCTTGATTTACGTTTATTTGGTGTTTTTGTTTATTGTAGGTACTGTGTTGTTTATGCCAAAAATGAGAAGTTCCGGCGCACCACTATTACCAATCAACCCGGAACCTCAACTAATTAGAAGAATGGCTGAACAACAGGAAACAAAAAGATTAGCTGCTTTAGCCAGGGCTCAGGTGGATGTGCAAAATTTGGGTCAACAAGCACATCACCAAAACCCTGATGATGAGGACTTGGGTAATAAGGAATTGCTAAATCCTCAAAGCTCAAAGAGAGTGAAGAAAGTTGCTGCACCAGTTTAGTGAAACATCAATAGAAATTGTCCAGATAGAGGTAGATATGGTCAACAGCCTATGCACTATAAGGCTGATGATGATGATGAAGGAATGGACGGAGCTGGTGCAACGAGTGCTATTATCCCGCCACCATTGGTACCAGGTGCAAAGTTTAGCATAACAAGTACCATGATCCAACTCTTGATTCTGAAGGGGTTATTTGGGGCTTTCCTGGTGATAATCCTAACATGTATTTGGTGAACTTCATCACCATCTGCAAATCCTTTGACAATCCGGGAGTGAGTCAGAATGCAATCAGATTGAGGTTGTTTCCATTATATCTGTCTGGAGAGGCAATAATATGGTTGACTGAGTTAGAGACTAATTCTATAACCAACTGGAGATAGTTGAAAGATACATTCCTAGAACGGTTCTTTCCACCCTCAAAAAGGGTACAGTTGAGGGATGAGATTAGCAACTTCAGACAGCTTCCGACTGAAGCACTTTATGAGACTTGGGAAAGGTTTAAGAAGAAACTTGAACAATGTCTGAACCACAGTATGATGGACTTGCATTTGATGGAGACCTTGTACAGAGCTTTCAACTCTATGACAACGCCAATAGTCGACAACGTTGTAGGTGGTTCATTCATTGACCTTTCTTTTTTGGATGATTCTAACATACTAAATAGAATGACCAAGCAAAGTTAAGCTTGGCACACTAGGGATTCTGTAGTGGCTAGCCCTATGATTTTTGGTGGTATTACTGTAGAACAACATAGAAGGGATGAGGAGTAAGATCAGGATATGGACCACTTGAAGACATAAATGGACTTGCTGGCTAAGCACTTGCATTCGACAAGACTGAAATGATTAAGGCTGTGGATGCTCAAGGTACTGTATATGCAGGTGCTGATGCTGAGGCCAACTATGTGAGTAATCAAGGGGGTTTCTGAGGCAATAGCAAAGGGAACCAAGGTCGGAATTTCTATGACAAGCCTGATTATAAAGATAGGGATCAGAGACATTAGAGAAACAATAATGACAGGAGTGGTTTGTATATTTCTCCAGGAAGTCGGGATGCTGCACCTACTAGTTCTGGCAAGATGTCCATGGAGGACATGATGAAAAAGCTGTTGAAGGGAGTTGAAGCTACTAACTCGGGGGTAACTAATATGAAAAGTGAGTTTTCTTCCGTCAGTCAGTTAGTTAGCTCACACTCTGCTTCTATTAAGCAGTTGGAGCAACAGATGAGCCAACTTTCAGCTACTCTGAACCAGAGAAAAGTGGGCACTTTACCTAGTGATACAGTTCAAAACCCATAGACTGATGGCTCTTGTTTGGCGATTACCACTCAGAGTGGTCAGATATTATCTAGTCCTTCTATGGGCAAAGCTGTGGAGAAGAAGGTAAGTGTTGATAAATTAAAAAAAATAAATCTAGTGGAGTCTGAGAAGGTGGATGGCTTTGTTGACGTGTTAGAGAAAGAGGAAATGGTATGGAAATAAATACCAAGAACACTACCTCTATTTTTGCAGAGGTTGAAGAAGAAAGAAGATAATGAAAAATTTAGCAAGTTCATGGCAGTAATGAAATAGCTGACAGTGACGATGCCATTGATGGAGGCACTTGACCAAATGCCGAGCTATGCTAAATTTATGAAGGATCTGCTGACGACGAAGAAGAAAGTAAGCTATGAGACAGTGGAAAATCTCCACCATTGTAGTTCTGTTTCGTCATAGTCCTTAGTACAAAAAAAGCCTGATCCTGGTGCTTTCACTATTCCGTGCATAGTAGGACCGTTGAAATTTGAGAAAGCTTTATGTGACCTTGGCACAAGTATTAATTTGATGCCGCTGGCCATCTATAAGAGGCTTGATGTAGGGGCACCTACTCCTACAAACATGCAACTCGTGATGGCAGATAGGTCAATCAAAAGACCTATGGGTATTCTACATAATGTGCTGGTGAAAGTGGCTGACTTCATTCTCCCTACAGATTTTGTGGTTCTAGACTGTGATGTTGATTTTGAGGTGCCTATTAATCTGGGAAGACCATTATTGGCTGCAGGGAGAGTGCTAGTTAATTTGGAGCTCAATGAGCTCAAGTTTCGAGTTGGAAAAAATGAAGCAAAGTTTAAAAAAATTTGCTCATCCACAGTGAATCAAGAAGAGATGAGTGTATTCGCAGTCACGGATGTATTCTATGTGGATGACAAAAGGTATCGGTATGATGTCTTGGTGAAGTCTGAGTACCAAGATAACTAAGTCATGCCACGACATTAAATCAGGCGCAAGTGGGAGGCGACCCAAAATTTTGTTTTCCTTTATTTTTAGGTTAGTTTTTATTCTTAAAGTTAGGTTTTTAATACCTGGAAGGTGAAATCAGGATTATCCACTAAAAAGGACCCTGGCGGCCTTTATGGTAAGACATTACACATCTGACGGCTTACCAGAAAATGGCGTCAGAGAGGTCTAGTATGAAGAAGTATCTGCCTAACCCTGTCGATATTGCCTAATCAGTTACCACAACTCTGACGGCATTTTTCTATGTCGTTAGGTATTACGGGCCCAGATGTTAAGTTGGATCTAACCCAGCCAGGCTTAAACTTTTCACCTTCCCGGTAGTCTATTTGGTTTCCATGTTTAGTTATTTCCTTTCTTAGCTAGAATATATAATATCTTCCTTTCTTCTCCAACTTAATCACAACTAAGCAAGAAAAACTTTCCCTTGAGAGATTGGATTGAAAGAAAAGTGACCAACTTTCTTCTCTTATCCACATTCTCTCACCTCAAGCTCACACTTCATACAAACTAAGCTCCACTATTAAGGAAGTGTGCAAGTCAACAATCAGGTATGCTTGATGCTTAAAACTCTTCTTTCTTTTGCGTATGTATAATAGGAGAAGTTCAACCTTGGTTCAAAGGAGCTTAAGCGGATTAAAGAACTACAAGATACTTTGAACCTAGGGTTTCGCTGCGTTCTAACTAAAAAATATCTAAAGAGCAGCTCAAGAACTCAACTTAAGTTAAAATCAAGTCGAAATTGAAGTCAAAAATCAATGAAAAAGAAAGTTAGAGGATTGTGTTCTGAGCTAATAACATTTTTGTAGGACTTCACATTTGTGATGGCTTACCACAAATGTCATCATAAGTTAAAGAAAAAATATAAGGTTCTGTTAAGGTCTGACGGCATATCTGATACGTCGTCACAGGTGTGACGTCTTACCAGACAATGTAGTCAAAAGTTGTGAAATTTCAGTAGTCACTGCTTGAGGCTAACGATGTCTATGGTAAGGCATTAAAAATACAAAAACTTACTAGAGATGCCATCAAGACTCTGAACTAAAACTGAATTGAACCCTTTTCAGGGATTCTAAGCAACCACTGATGCATCTTGTTTATTTATATGATTTAGAACACTAAAAATTGACTCTAACTTGCTGCAGGAATAAAAATGTCACCCAAGAGAAAGATTCCTAACACTCCAAAGAAAGTGGCAAAGACAAAAGTGGTTCGGAAGCTTATTAATGAGGACTCCAACTATGAAGATGAAGAACCACTTCTTAGGTGGAAGAGAAAGAAACCAAGCCCAAAGGCATCTCCTCCACCTAAACCCATTCAGGTGGAGGATAGTGATGATACTTAAACTACTACCCCACCTGAGAGTGAGTACTTTGAGCAAGAGGGTTCCAAGAAAATTGAGTCCGAACAGCCTGAGTCTGAGAAGGCTGAATATGAAGAGCAGGGATCAGAGGAGACAGAATCGGGACGACCATCCTCAGAAAAGCAAAGTGATAATGATTCTCTAATTTAGAGAGATATAGTGAGATGCAAAAACCCAGAGGTTAAAAATAATGTCAGATGGCTCATTCCGAGAGCTGAGAAGGTATATCTTGATGGTCTGCGTAGAACTCAGCGGAGATCTATTTGGAGACCTATCTTTGAAGAAAAACAAATCATTACCAAATGGTTGATCAACTACCCGGAGGTAATGAAAAGTTCCAAAATTATAGCCTAGAGTGGACTACCAGAACAGGAGATTTCTACAGTCCAGTAGTAGTATGGGAGTTTTCTGAAAACTACCAAGCGGACTTGGAAAACAAATGCAAAGAAGGTGAGAGAATATTGAACATGCCATTACTGGAGAAAATTGTAGTGAGGGGAGTGATGGTGAGTATCTCAGATACAACAATCAACCGGTTTCTTCATGGGCCGAAATTCAATGTTTAGGATACTTCACCCACATTCTATGCCCTTTTAAAAGATAAGGAAAATCAGTAGATGGTTGGCTACTCACATAGCGGAGGGAGAGCCTATTTGGTTGACCAACCCGAATGAAAGGATCTACCAAGCTTCTCTGACACCTAAGGCAAAGTTCTGGTGCGGCATAGTATGCATGCACTTGATCCCTATAGATGACAGGGTCGTACTAGTTGCTAGTCTAGTGACTGGGATATCCGTGGAGTTTGGTGAAATTATTGTTGAGGAGGTAAAGATTCAGGTGTCTAGGCCTGACACTACATATCCATTCCCGTGTCTGATCACTAAGCTATGTGGAGTAGCAAATGTGCCCGAGATCGTAGGTTTGGATAAGGATGTCATTGCTAGAAAGACTCACAACCCGATCAGAAGTGATGAAAATCTACCTGCATTGAGGCTTGAGAGGGGAGCAGAGGTAGCAGTTGAGCCGCTTATTCTAGATTCTAGTTCAGTGCCTACTGTGGAGGCATAAGCTCCTGGGGCAGCAGCAGTACCACCACCACCTTCAGCACAGGCAGGTTCAGTGCCTGCAATTGAGTCAGGTCCATCAGCTTCTGTAGCAACAGCAAGACTTGCTTTTAACTTTCCAAACTTCAGAAAATTCGCTAGAAAAACTCAATGGTGCGAGGCTCAGCTAAAGCAGTTTGCGAAGAAGTTTGCAACTGTAGTAGATAAAAGAATCAGGGCTGCACTTGAGCCTTATGAGTCCTTGCCTGCTAGGTTTTTTGACTTAGAGAATCAGTTTGATGTGCGATAAAGAGAAATGTCGAGTATAAAGCTTAAACAGTTTAGATCTGAGTTTAACCAGATAAAGATGGAGTTTAGAGTGATTAAACAACTCTAGTTCATTACAGTAATAGAAGATATGGCTGAGGAGCCCGAAGGTCAATTAGAGTTTCTTGATCTTACTGAGGAGCCTGTGAAAAAAGAAGAAAAACAAAGAAAATAAAGATGAAAAGAGAAAAGGAAAGAGAAAGAGACAAGGAGATGATGAGAATGAGGGCAAATCTGAGAAAAAGGCAAAGAAGAAGAAGAAGGCTCAGAAAACAAGAGCAGAAGAGACGAAACAAGTAAGTGATGAGGTAGCAACCACTGACAAAGCAAACCTGAAATAGGCAATACAAGCGTACCTAGAGGAACACTTGAGAAGGGACGAGGCACTCCGAGCTAGAGCCGTAGGAGCCTCTCCAGTGCACCTCCTTTAGAAGCAGTGGTAGCTGAGCCAGCGCAGCAGCAGGCTCCAGATATAAGTGTCCCAACTGGAGATACTAATATGGGGCTAAAACCCCATAATCCTCATACTTGATCTCTACCAGGTATGCCCTAAAGCCTTAGTTTTATTTTGTTTTGATTTTAAGTTGAGGGTGTAGGGTAGCATGTTGTTGTAGCATATTATATAAATAACTAGGAGTAGTACAAGTTCTATAGGTAGTCAACTATTTTTTTTATTTTGAACACTTCTCTGAAGGTTTGTTTTGCATGACTGTGTGAATTGCCTCAAATTGTGACTATTGAGCATCTGGTTAGGGCATTAGTTTTGTGCTTAACAATCACAACTGAATAACTGCATGAACCAGATAAGTAGTAGTTGGTAAAATGCTTGTATGCCAAGTGTGTGTGAGATGTTACTGTATTCCCTGTGGTATTGCTGAATCTAGAAATTGCCCAGTTTGTTTTGCCTTGGTGGAGAGATAGGGGTTAGGAAAGGATCATAGGCCTTTTTTGAATTCAAGTCATTTTTATCCTAAATGACCTTCCTTGTACTGCATTATATCCCTTGATCCCTGTTTGAGCCTAAATTGACCATTTTATTTCTATGAAACCCATCGACTTCCCTTTTTAAATCATAATGAACCTATTTTGGCCCTGGTCCTCCTTGGACACTCTGCACCTCAACGTAGGCAAACAACCTAAGTTGAGGGTGGCTATCATAGGGGTGCTTGATATAAGTTGGGTATGAAGAAGGGTAGAATAAAAGATAAAGAAGAAAAGAATAAGAATAAAAGGTTGGGTGTTGGTAAAAAAGAGCAAGTAAAGAAAATCTATTGGAATAAAAAGAAGTGCACCCATCCTGAAAGTGTGATCAAGAAAGGAAAAAGAGAGAAAAAGAGGTTTTTAAGTAGACCCAATAAGATAAGGTTGTGCAAGCAGGTTAATCACTCTAAATGCTGTCTAATACCATACCAGCCCTTAACCTACGTTACAAGCCTGAGAATGTCCTATAGTGATCCTAGTTTACCTATCTAGACACTTCGGTAATGACGATAAGGGCAAGTATATGGTATTTGGCATACACTGGTTGAACTTCATTCTGAGCGCGAGAGTCTTTGTGATTATCCCCTTGATTATACCTTGATTGCTAATAATGAGAGAAAAGGGGAATTTCTTTGTTGTGAGGGCACACTAGTATCTTGCTAAGTTAATTGCTTGTTTGGGTAGTGTACATTACATGCATGATTGTTGGCACTTAGTGATGCCATGGGTAGAAGCCTTTGTGTTACATTGCTGCTTTTCAATAAATGGCACAGTAGTTTGAGTTGGTTGACCCTGGAGCTGGTAAACTGAGTTTTGAGCTAAGAATTGGTTGTTGACTGCTGAATGTTCGTTGTATTCTCTTAGTTGTGTTTTGGTTGCTTGAGGACAACCAATTGTTTTAAGTTGAGGGTGTTAATGTGTGAGCATATGCTAACACATTTGAGGCTTTTAACTTTAAATAATTGCGAAGTGTTAAGCAACTTTTGGTTATTTTTGATTGTTTTCTTGTGGTATTGCAGTTTTAGCAAGGATGGGAGGAAAACATAGGAAAGCTAAACAAAATAAGTAAAATCTGGTATAAGTGAGTTGATATGAGTCTGACGGCATTTCTTACAAGCTGTTAAAGATGTGGTAAGCTACCAGAAAAAGGCGTCAGGAAGAACAGTGGAGAAGAGTTGCTGGATGAGAGAGACAAT
Source organism: Capsicum annuum (assembly GCF_002878395.1). NCBI lineage: Eukaryota > Viridiplantae > Streptophyta > Magnoliopsida > Solanales > Solanaceae > Capsicum > Capsicum annuum. The sequence goes on from NC_061121.1 coordinate 205,392,200, forward strand.
ATTCTCAATATGTCATCACAAGTGTGGTAAGCCGTCAGAATATGTCATCAGAGTGAGGCAGAACATGGTAAAATAAGCTAAAGGTCTGATGACATTTGCTACACACCATCAGAAGTATGGTAAGCTGTCATAGGACGTCGTCAGAGTGAGGCAGAACAGGTCAAGATGGTATGACTTCTGACGACATATCTGAGACACCGTCAGAAGCCTAACGACCAACAACAATATGGCAGCACCTAAATCCGAGCCCAACTGTGATTTTGTTATTTTATTTCTTTAATTAATCTTAAGTATAAATAGCAGTTTTTAGGGATTAAAAAAAAGTTTTCATTATTCAGAACAAGAATTTTGGGGGGAGAAACACGTACATTGTTCTCTTTTGCAAATTATTTTTAGTTTCTTTCTTATCAACTATTCTTGGGTTTCTAACTTGGGATTTAATTGAAGAAATTATTTGTTGTTTTCCATCTATACGTAAGTTTATCATTATCATCATGAATTCAACTTGTGATCTCCTTTGTCAAATCATGAGCGGCTAATTTCATTAGCCGGGGTTATGAGATCCAAGGATTAAGGTTTGATATGATGCTAGGTGTTTAACGGATTCAAAGAGCAGTAGAACATCTTGAAATTCTGTGGTTTTAACTGAAATCTAGTGGTTGCAAACATTAGATTATGCCTTAGGTTTTATTTGCTTCTAACGGAGAAATATACTAGCGGACGGAAATTATCAATAGGGACTCGGAAGCTACCAACCTTCTGTTTAATGATTAATGCCATAACTAGATTAAACTACCTGAGATAACATTTGATTGGATATATATAAATTATCTAATTTCAAGAGAATTAGATAATAAATTGTCTGGTGAGGTCGAGAGATAAATCAGATAGTATCATAGTCAGGGATATTCTGTTGTTCTACTCATTTTGAGGATCTCTAGCATTACCTGGTGTCTACCAATACCCAAAACCTTTGGTGATCCTAGCCCTGGTTTCCCATTTATATTGATAAAAAATCTACAAATTCAGAAAGTGAAGATCGATACATTGTGAACTTTAAACCCCCAACTTTTGGAAATGATAAACTACCAGTAAATTATTTCGTAAACAAATTAATTTTCACACCCTATTCCTTGTGGGATTCGACCCCAACCTAGTTGGGTTTTATATTGACAATGATCACTTACACCCATTTAGGAGTATAATTTGAGTGTTATCAACCCTCAACATGTCTTCTAGAGTCTGGATGGTCCTCTCTGCCTGACTATCTTTTTGTAGGTGAAAAGCAAAACTCAAATAAACTTGGGTACCAAGACCCTTCTGAAAAGCTCTCCGACATTGAGAAGTAAACTGGGTACCACCTTTATCTGATATGATAGACAAGGGAACTTCATGCAATCTGACTAACTCTCGTTAAATATTGGTAGTGCTAAGATGAATATAATATTATGTGCCATGTGCTTCAGCCATAATTCTCTGCCTCAAATCATCAACGGAGGGAACACACAATCTATCCTGAAACCTTAATATACTATCGGCCTGGGCGACTGTTCGTTGCTAGGTTGATGGTTCATCGAACTGAGCTATCATTCTTAGACAGAAGGTGATCTAACTACCTTGATGCGATGGTGTGGGCGATGTTCCGTCACTAGATTGACGGTCCGTCGGCTCTCACCGTCGCACCAGGGCAGTTTTAACTATCTTCTATATTTCGGCCATAACTCTCTTCCAATGTCAAATTTGGAAGAAATGGGTATCGATGGAAAGCTTATTAAATTTCTCACATGATAAAAAGTGAAAATATTAAAAATTCCATGTGTACAAAAATGGATATATATTTTAAAGTAAGTTTCTAACATTTTTGGGATGAGTTCAATCTAGGTAGAAGTATGGGGTATTATAGTAGGTTACTTCTATTGCTCCATCATCGAGGCCACTATATTTGGCTAATTTATGAGGTTTATTCCTCCTACTTTCACTAGTTCAAAAGTTGAGGAAGATCCTCAAAATTTTATTAATAAAATAGAAAAAATATTTTGTGTGATGCATGCTACTTATGTTGAGGGTCTAAATTTAGAAGCTTATCAGTAGAAGGATATATGGCATATCAGTGGTGTGAGGAGTAGGACCAGTATAGGGGTAATGATGTTGAGTCCACTTTATGGGATGATTTATATAGTGTATTCCTTAATCACTTCTTTCCTCAGGAGTTTAGATAGGCAAAGGCTGATGAATTCTTAAATTTGAAGCAAGGTAGGATGACAGTAAAGGAGTATGCCTTGAATTTTCATCGATTGTCACATTATGCTCCAAAATGGTTGTCTAGCATAAGGGCTAGAATGAGGAAGTTTTCCTATGGGTTGTCCCGTATGTTGGTCTTAGATAGTAAGGCTGCCTTATTGAATAAGAATATGGACATCTCTAGACTTGTGGTGTATTATAACAAGTGGAAGAGAAAAAGAAGAAGTAAATGGATACTAGTGAAAGATAAAATAGGAAGTTTTCCTATTTGAATAGGGGTGGAGGTCAGCAACAAAGTGGTAGAGATGCTAGAAAATTTTCTAAGAAGAAGTGAGGAAATTCTAGTCCCTACTAAATGGCTAGTACTCCTTATCCAAACCTATCAGGTGATCATCATTCTCAGTATAATTATGGGTTTAGAGCACCAGGAGTCTAGCTCATGCTAGTAGGACTCAGTTAGCTCCATCATATTCTCCTTATATATTTTGTGGTCAGGTGCACCATGGTGTTTGTAAAGAAGAACTGAATAAGTACTTTAAATGTGGTCAGATTAGTCATATGCAGAGGGATTGTCCTTAAATTTCTTCTGGGAAATTAAGATTTATATCACTGCTTCTTCAGCTCCCACACCAAAAGGTGTTATATTTTCCTCAAGCTCTGGAATTGGACAAAACCATTTGTATGCTCCCACCACCCATCGATATTCGGAGGTATCCCCTAATATTGTTACTGGTACGTTCAAACTCTTCTCATGAAATATATATTGTCTACTTGATCCCGGGTCTACCCTCTTTTATATGACCTTTTATGTGCCTAGTCATTTTGGTTTTGATCCTGAATGTATTGCAAACCCCTTTTTTGTATCCACCCCAGTAGGAAACTCTATTATAGCTATAACGGTCTATAGGGGTTGTGTGATGTCGGTCTATGCTAGAGATACTTTAGTGGATCTAATAGAGTTGGGCATGTTAGACTTTGATATGATTTTGGGATGGATTGGTTGCATTCGTGCTATACAACTCGTTATTTTTAAACCCAAATTGACAGTTTTAATTTCCCAAATGAGTCGGTAATTAAATGGGAAGGTAGTTCCCTAGTAGCCAAGGAAAGGTTCATTTCATATCTTAGAGCCCTGAAATTAATTTCTAAAGTGTGCCTCTATCACTTAGTGTATGTTAAGGATTCTAAATTCAAAGATCCTTTCTTATAGACTTTCTCGGTGGTTTATTAATTTCCCAAGGTATTCCCTGATTATCTTCTTGGTGTTCCTCCCAATAGGGAAATTGATTTTGGGATTGATCTTCTTTCGGACACTCATCCTATTTCTATCCCTTCTTACAGAATGCCTCTAGTTGAGGTGAAAGAACTCAACAAGAAGTTGAAAGATTTTATTAACAAGGGTTTTATCCATCCTCGTGTGTTTCATTGGGGTTCTTCTATTATTTTAGTATGTAAGAAGGATGGGTCCCTTCGGATGTGTACTGATTACCGCCAACTGATAAAGTGACTCTGAAGAATAAGTATCCCCTTCCAAGGACTGATGACCTATTCGATCATCTCTAGGGTGTTAAGTTTTTTTATAAGATTGATCTTCGGTTGGGTTACCATTAGTTAAAGATTAGGGTGATCTATATCCTTAAGACTACTTTTCAAACCCGGTATGGTCATTTTAAGTTTTTGGTGATGACATTTGGTTTAACCAATTCCCCTGCCATATTTATTGATCTTATAAATTAGGTTTTCTTTCATTTCTTAGATTTGTTTTTATTTTCTTTATTGATGATACTTTGGTGTATTCAAAGAGTGATCTAGATTATGTCGATCACCTCTGTGTTGTGTTGTAGACCCTTAATAAGTAGTAGTTGTATGCAATATTTTCCAAGTGTGAGTTCTGGTTAAATGTTGTGACTTATCTGGGTCATGTTGTTTCTAGTGAAGGAATCATGGTAGATCCACAAAAGGTTGTAGTAGTTTAAAAGTACCCTAGACCCACGACTTCATCAAACATTTAGAGCTTCTTGGGTCTAGTCATCTATTGTAAAAGGTTTATGGAGATTTTCTCTTCTATTACGCCGAACTGACTAAATTAACCCAGAAGGAGATGAAATTCTTGTATTCTGATGTTTGTGAGGGAAGTTTTGAGAAGCTAAAGGATAAGATAACTTTGGCTTCAGTTTTTACTCTGCTTGAGGGCACAGATAGTTTTACTGTCAATTGTGATATGTTCCGGGTTGGACTGGTTTGGGTGTTGATGCAGCATAGTAAGGTGGTTGCTTATGCCTCTAGATAGTTAAAAGTCCATGAGAAGAATTACCTAACCCACGATTTGGAATTACTAGCTATGGTGTTTGCATTAAAGATCTGGCAATATTATTTTTATAGGGTCCATGTCGATATCTACTCTGATCATAAGAGGCTGCAATACGTGTTCACTCAGAAGGAGCTAATCTCAGGCAAAAGAGATGGCTTTAGTTTCTCAAGGACTATTACATGAATCTTCACTATCATTCAGGTAAAGCTAATGTGGTAATTGATACTCATAGCAGGTTGTCCATGGAAAGCTTATCTTATATGGACGAAGAGAAAAGAGATACGGTAAAGGAGATTCACCTTTGGATAATACTGGAGTACATCTCTTAGATTCTAAAAATTGTGGATGTGATGTTCTAAAGGTGGCGAAGTCATCTCTTGGTACTAAGGTGTAGGAGAAGTAGATGTTGGATCCTATCTTGATGCAAACTAAGAATGATGCATATAGGCAAAAAGTGATGGTATTTTTGATTAGATGTAATGGTATCTTGAGGTACCAAGGTATATTACGTGTTCCCAATGTTAATAGGTTGCGAAGGAGGATTTTGGCCGAATCTTATGAGTTGCATTATACGATTCAACATGGGTAGACGAAAAATGTATCATGATCTTAAGGAGATTTGTTGGTGGAATTATCTGAAGTGATATATGGCTAATTTTGTGGCTAAGTGCATGGTATGTTAGCAAGTGAAGGTGGAGCACTTGAAGCTTGGTGGATTGACTCAAGAGATTGAGCTGCCAGTGTAAAAATGGGAGATAATTAATATGGATTCTGTTACCGGTCTTCTGCAACCTCTCCTATAATTTGATTCGATTTTAGTCATCGTGGATAGAATGACTAAGTCTATTCACTTCTTTCTAGTAAGGACAAATTTTTCTACTGAGGATAATTCTAAGTTGTTCATTAAGGAGATCATAAAGTTACATGGTGCTCCAGTTTCCATATTATCTGAATGGGCTAGTATCTCACTTTTGTAGGTTGTTCCAACAAGGTTTGGGACTAAGGCGACCCTTAGTACCATTTTCCACCCGTAGATGGATTGGCAAGCAGAAAGGACAATTCAGGTCTTTGAGTATATGCTTTCGGATTATGTTTTTAATTTTGGTGGTAGTTGGGTTGATCTCTTGCCTCTTATAGAATTTTGCCTACAATAAAATTTAACACTCAACCATTGGAATGGCTCTGTTTGAGGCCTTATATGGTAGGAGGTATAGGTCTCATATTGGGTAGTTTGAGGTCGGTGAAAATAAGATAAATTATTCTGGGATTTGGTTCACCAAGCCATGGAGAAGGTGAAGGTGATTTGAGATAGACTTTAGGTCATCCAAAGTCATAAAAAGTCCTATATGGATATGAGGCAGAGGGAGTTAGGGTTTGGTATTGGTGATTGGGTATTTCTAAAGGTGTCCCCCACAAGAAGAGTGATGCGGTTTACCAAAGGGAGTGATACAATTTGGTAAGAAGGCAAATCTCAGTCCTTGTTACATTGGTTTGTACATGGTCTTAAAGAGGGTTGGTAATGTTGGATACAAATTAGAGTTCCTTCTAGTTTTAGATCCATCCATCTGGTGTTTCATGTTTTGATGTTGAAAACGTGCGTGGGTGATCCTTCAACAGTTGTTCTTTTTGATGAGGTGGGTATTTCAGATTCCTTGTCTTATTAGGAAGTCCCGATTTAGATTTTAGATTGGCAAGTCTGTCAGTTATGGATAAAGAATGTGGCATTGATAAAGGTTCATTATAGGAACCGAAAGGTTGAGAAAGCTACTTGGGAAGCCAAGGATGAAATGAATAAAGTATACACTCTTGTTCCCAATTCTCGATAATCATGCTTGAGGTATGTGTATTCCATAACATTTTGTTTTATGAATATGTTACAGAAAATTGTGATTTTCTATGGCGTTTTTGTTTTCTGTCTCTATTAATGGTAAGTGTGGTTACATTTGGAGTCAAATCATGCTAATGAATACCTTGTCCTGCCATTCGAAGATGAATGATCCTAAAAGGGGAGATCATACTTCTGAACCTATGGTATAAAATACCATAGTGCAAATACGTCTGTACGATTGAATATAATGGTATGCATGTGAGGTAGGATAAATACAAAGGGTACATATGCATGAACTGAACTGACTGATGGTATAACATGAACGTCAGAATGTATGCATGAATAAGAGTCTGTAACTGAATTTGTGATAACACGATTACTAAGTCTTAGTACTGATAACATGAGATACTAATAACTGTTTAACTGAAATAACTGATATTGAGCGAGTGTGTCTGACGGTCTAGGTTTTGATGGAACTAGCTGAGTCTCATACTGTTCTGAGTTGACTGTATCTGACAATCCTTAATTCCATAGAAGTATCTGAGTTCTATTATTGATACTTAATGAGTGTATCTAATAGTCTTGAATTTTATAACAAAAATTATGGGAAGTAGTAATCTAATTGATATGCCCCTAATAAGTTGTTATAGCTAAGTTGGGGTCCAATCTGTAACCCCAATTGTAAGGGTTTCAATACCGCGCCACTGGTAGAGACAAGCTATGAGTGACACTCATCTAGCAGTGTCCCCAAGGGAGAATGGTGGGATCCTCATCATGCAGTGTTAATCATTCTCATCAACCCTCATCTGTTAGTGTTGATGTGTCAACCTATGCTGGCTACACAGTCCTGGAATGTAAGGATTGTTTCTAAGAATCACATACTCATCTGACAGTGTGTGTTCCCATCCTTGGGTTTACTTGGTGCTAATTCCTACTCCCATCCGAATAGACACTGAACATGATTAACTGAACTGGACTACACTGAATTCATGGAGTTCCATTAACTGAGGGAATACTAATAAGATTACTGAATTACTGAGCTTTCTTGAGTCACATGACTAACTGAGTTCTATGGATGTCACTGACTCTAGGCACACAACTATATTTTTTAGGTACAAGTACCTCCTGGACTCAATAGAAGGAAAACTGACAAGACATGACTTTCTTGAATACATGACCAACATCAACAATACATAATCCATTGGCAAAGATATTTTATCAAACACTTGACATACATAACTTGTACATGAATGGGGATTTCATATTATCATACTAGTATGACACTTTTCCTTCACATAGGCATTTAATCAAACATATGGGGAGTATACTTTGGTTATACAATCATCCACACATATAATAATCATGGATACATCAATTAAATTGTAAATTGAATGGTTTATCATGAATGCACATAATTCATCACATATTATAATCAATTCTTGTAATTAATAGCCTATAACGTGGAATGGAACCAAACAATAGCATGAACATCACTTTTCAATTCAATCAAATCATGAACATTCATAACTATACAAATCTTTGATTTTGAGAAGAGATTCTTAAGCTTCATGGGTGAAAGAGATCCATGAATCAACACATGACATACCTGAGTTAATGAATTTGCAAGGATTGAAGGAGAGTTCTTGTGATTTGGCCCTTGAATTTGAGAGCTATGGTTTCTTGGTTTGAGAGAGAGCAACTTAATTTGGAAAAAGTAGAGTGAATAATGATAACCTTAGGTCATTTAGGGTTAAATTTCGTGCTTAAGGCTGAACTAAAATCGTGCGAAAAGACCCATTTAACCCTAGATGCGTCTTTAAATTTTGTGAAAATTTTCCGACCTGGACCCCAGGAACGATGTGGCGCTATGGCACCGTGTCACTAAAATTTGACAACTGGGAAATTGGACGATGATGCGATGCGGGGCTATCGCGGAGCTTCATTGGAATTTGACAATTGGGATTCGAGAGCCTTCCGCAATGCAGTGAAATCACAGAGTCTTACTGAAAATTGAAAAATGTCATTTTGGTTTATGGCGTGACTTGTCACTGATTGCGATGACGGTGTTTTACTACTAAAATTTTAAATCGCCATAACTTCTTACCCAGTTGTCAGATTTAGGCAATTTTGGTATCGATGGAATTCTTATTGAGTTTTACACACAACATGTATAAAAGTGGATTTATTTTTAAAACATTTCTTTAACATTTTTAGGACAAATTCAAGCTTGGTAGAAGTATGGGGTATTATAATATCTCCCCCTTGGAAACATTCATCCTTGAATGAGATTGAATGAGGGAGGAGAAACGATGAGCTGAAGTATATACTGAACGTAAACAACTGAAACATGACTTGACATTTTTGAGATATACACTGAGCATACATATCTGATGCATGATTTCATGACTTAACTGACTCATGAACACATGACTGAGATTTTTGATAACTGAATTTCTCACTGGGAGAATGCATGTCTGATGCATGAACACATAACTAATCTGATGCATTAACATATGACTGAATATGCAATGGTACTTAGTACCAAGTTTAAAATGGAATCCTAAACATGAGATTGATACTAAATCGTAACTGAAATCTGGACATGAAAACTAAAGTTTGTAACTGAAATCTGGACATGAAAATTTAAAAGCTTAAGGAAAACTGTTACCTTGAGCTAGATCTGAGTTAGCGGAGAAGAGGTGAGGATATTTGGTAAGCATGTCTAGTTCTGTTGCCCAAGTAGCTCCCTCAACGGACTGATTCCGCCAAAGAACTTTGACTAGAGGGACTTCTTTGTTCCTCAGTCTGCGAGTCTGATAGTCTAGAATTTTGACTGAAATCTCTTCATAAGAGAGGCTGCTCTGAATGTCGACACCCTCAACAGGGACTACGACTGATGGATCACCTATACATTTCTTGAGCAAGGAGACATGAAAGACTGGATGGACAAAAGCTAGATGTGATGAAAATTTGAGCTCATAAGCTACTTTGCTGAAGCGACTGAGAATTTTGAAGGGACCGATATATCGGGAACTGAGCTTTCCCTTCTGTTCGAATCTTTTCACTCCCTTTATGGGATAGATCTTTAGGTAAACATAGTCACCAATCTCAAAATCGAGATCCTTCATGCGTACATCTGCATAAGACTTCTGTCGGCTCTGAGCAGCCCGTAGTATTTCTCTGATCAACTGGACTTTCTCTAAGGCATCGAATAATAAGTCAGGCCCTATGACTAAGGCCTTACTAACTTCAAACCAACCGACTAGAGATCTGCATATCCTACCGTAGAGAGCTTCGAATGGAGCCATCCAAATACTGTAATGATAACTATTATTGTATGCAAACTCAATCAAAAACAAGTGGTCATCCTAACTACCCATGAAATTAATTGTACACATTCTTAGCATATATTCTAGGGTATGAATGGTCCTTTCTGCTTGACCATCTGTCTTAGGATGGAAGGCTATACTGAGATGAACTTGGATACCAAGACCCTTTTGGAATGCCTTCCAGAAATGAGAGGTGAACTGGGTACCTCTGTTTGGGACAATAGATAAAGGAACACCGTGCAATATGACCAATTTCATAATGTAGCATTTGGCATAATTCTCGGCTGAGTGAGAGGTATGAACTGGAAGGAAATGGGTTCATTTGGTCTTTCTATCTACAATGACCCAAACTGAATCATACTGATGATGAGTACGAGGCAAACCCATCACAAAGTCTATGTTCATTTCTTTCCACTTCCAAGTAGGAATATTGAACTCTTGTATGGACCTACTAGGCTTCTGATGCTCTATTTTAACCTACTGACATGTAGAGCACTTAGCCACAAACTTTATAACATTTCTTTTCATCCCACACCACCAATAGATCTCCCGCATATTGGGGGTACATATTTGTGGCCCCTGGACGAATAGAGTATCACGCACCATGTGCTTCTACAAGAAATCATTATCTCAAGTCCTATACAACTAGAACACATAGACGACCCTAACAACGTAGGACACCATCTCCCCCTTAGGAGAAAATCTCTACTTTCTAATCCTTGACTGACTCTTTCAACTTGAATAGACTGGGATCTCTATCTTGCTTTTCTTTTACCTTAGAAACTAGAGATGATTCTGAACTACTCTGAGCCCATATATTACCCTCTTCTGTATCAACTAAGCGAACACCTAGTCTGGCAATCTGAGGAACTTCCTGAGCTAACTTCTTCTTACTGTCCTCAACATGAGCAACACTACCTATAAACATTCTACTGAGAGCGTCGGCTACTCTATTGGCCTTGCTCGGATGATAAAGGATAACCATGTCATAAACTTTCAGGAGCTCTAACCACCTTCTCTAACGAAGATTGAGATATTTCTGAGATAAGACATACTGAAGGCTCTTATGATCTATGAACACATCTACATGAACTCCATATAGATAATGCCTCTAAATCTTCAAATCAAAGACAACGACTTCTAACTCAAGATCATGAGTAAGATAATTCTATTCACAGGGTTTAAGCTATCTGGAGGCATAGGCTATGACCTTACCATGCTGTATGAGGACACAAACCAAACCTACTCTAGATGCATCACATTACACCACAAACCCATCTGCACTATCTGGAAGAGCTAAGATTAGAGTTGAGGTGAGTCGAGTCTTCAACTCTTGAAAACTCTTCTCACAAGGATTTGACCACTAAAATTTGACTTTTTTCAGAGTCAATCTGGACATAGGGGATGCAATAGATGAAAATGCCTCAACAAACCATCTGTAATAGCTAAGTTGACCCAAGAAACTCCTAATGTCTGATAGAGAGACAGGGTGAGGCCAGTTTCTTACTGTTTTGGTCTTTTGAGGATCTACTCCAATACCATCACAGGAAATAATATGACCAAGGAATGTTACTGCTCTTAGCCAAAATTCGCACTTACTAAATTTGGCAAACAACTGATGGGATTTGAGAGTCTGAAGTACAATTCTGAGATGGTCTGCATGATCACACTCACTATAAGAATAGACAAGAATATAATCTATGAAGACTATAAAAAACATGTCTAAGTACTGCGTGAACACACGGTTTATCATGTCCATGAAAGTAGCAGGGGCATTGGTAAGACCAAAGGATATGACTAAGAATTCAAAGTGACCATACCGATTTTGGAAGGCTTTTTTTGGGATGTCACATTCTCTGACTCTGAGCTGATGATAGCCTGATCTAAGGTCTATCTTAGATAAATAGATGGTACCTTGAAGTTGATCAAACAAGTCATTAATTCTAAGAAGTGGATACTTGTTCTTGACGGTGAATTTATTGAGTTGACGGTAATCTATACACATTCTGAGAGAATCATCTTTCTTTCGCACGAATAAGACTGGTGCACTCCACGGGGGCACACTGGGTCTGATGAATCCCTTATCTAAGAGATGCTTTAACTACTCTTTCAGTTTTTTGAGTTCTGCTGGTGCCATTCTGTATGGCGAAATAAATATAGGCTGAGTATCTGGAAAATGATTAATGCTGAAGTCTATTTTCCTTTTGGGAGGAATTCCTGGAAAATCTTTGGGAAAGATATCTAAATATTCCTGTATCGGGCTATGATGGTTTTACCCACTGGGGTAGAGACTGAAAAGGGCTCTACTAGAATTTTGGGACTGACTCTGAAATCGCCTGCTATTTAAGGACTAACAAAAAACAAGGAAGCATCTGGATCTAGAAAAGTGTAAACATGCACATGAAAGATCTGTAATGTACCAGTAACTACATCAGGAGAATTTTCCTGATTTTGCCTAGACTGGAGAGCATAGAGTTGATTTGGACGTTGCCCACTAGTAGCACTGGAGATAGCACCCTGCTGATTCAGGCGATCGGACTGGGCTGAGGAATGGTTATGCTAACCCTAATAGCTTGACTAGAGACAGTCTCTAACTCTGTAGCCTAGCTTGCCATATATGAAATAGATATTGCTACTAGCTCTATAAGCACTCTTGGTCTTCTTACCAAAAATCTGATAAAGAGGATTAGTTTGGGCATTGCTAACACTGCCCTGAGACTTAGAGCCTAGTACCCTATCTCTTTTACCATCCCTGAACTTAGGAGCTGGATCACTAGCTAAAGAAGGATTTGGAATGGACGACTTAGGATGGAATTGAGAATGATTCCCTCCTTCTGATTTAGGCTGAGCAAAGTTGAAACTACATGTCTTTGCTCTTTAATTCTGCTTCTTCCTCATCTTAATCTTTTGATCTTGTATCTTTTGAGCATGGGTCATAAGTTTGGCTATGCTTATGTCACTATTCAATATCGCGGACCTTCACTCATTGACCACACTATCATTCACCCTCGAAATAAACTTACTCATCTTGGCCCTGCTATCTACTACTACATGGGGAGCATATCTGGCTAATTGAGTAAACTTAAGAGAATACTTTTTCACTATCATGTTACCTTGCCTGAGGTGATAAACTCTAATACCTTAGCTTCTCTCAGCTCTAGGGGGAAGAATATATTTATGAAGGCAGTAGTAAAATCCTCTCACTCAATAGGCCCTGCATCTATAGCCCTCTCTACTTTTCATTGTTTGAACCATGTGTGAGACACATCGTGCAACTGATATGCATCTAGCTCAGCACTCTCACTAGTGGTAACCCCCATGATATCCGTAACCTTCTGAACCTAGTCAAGTAATGCCTGAGGGTCTTTATCTAACTTAGACATGAAAAAGGATGGAGGATTCATTTGGGTGAAGTCCCGAATCCTGGCTGCTGTAGAATTGGCCACTGGGTTGGCTGGAACGACAGCTGGTCATTCATTCTGAGCAGCAACTGAGTTAGCAAGAGTAGTGAATGCAGTTTAAAACTCTGCATCAGAAACATAATCTCCCAAAGGATCTTCGGGATGAGGGGCTGATTGATTCCCATTTCTTCTTTTGGGAGGCACATTCTGTAGAAAAAAGGGAGAAAGAGATCAGACCGAGAGATTAACTTAAGATTATGCTCACTAGCATGACATGAATACTAAAAGAAGGGAAACTATTCCTAAAACATCTCATAGCCTCTTGTACATAAATGTGGCGAGCAACACATCCATCTACAAGACTCTACTAGATGCAGCTTTCAAACATCCTAGTACTCTATTGAATATTAGGCTCTGATACCAAGTTTGTAACATCCTGAATTTCGTACCCAAAATGTTACACGGTGCTCAAGACCCCGAAGGACCACAAGCTAACCAATAACTGATATTTGTACCTAAACACTACATAATATACTATATAAATGTAGAAATAAAGGCTGAAAGGCCATAAGGTTCAATAATATAACATAACTGAGAAAACATAACATATGGATGGGGTATGAAATACCCAAAACAACTGAAATAAACTTTCTGGACATGATAGTCTGGAAAGCCTCTAACTGTCTGAATAAGGAGTTGATGGGATATATGACCAACTAACTCCATCTAATGAAAACTATACTAAATTAATGAAATAACTAATAATATCGTTCTCGAATGATGAGGACTCACTGCTAAATTTGATTTTTATTGATGCTCTGGAGCTCGTGCTTCTGAACCTATTGTATAAAACACCATAGCATAAATATGTCAGTACGATTAAATGTACTGTTATGCATGTAGTAGGTTGAATGCAAAGGGTACATATGTATGAACTAAACTAACTGACTGTATAACATGAATGTGAGAAGGCATTCATGAATTAGAGTCTGTAACTGAATTTGTGATAATATGATTACTGAGTTTGAGTACTGATAACATAAGATATGGATAACGGTATAACTGAAATAACTGATATTGAGCGACTATGTCTGAAAGTATAGGTTCTGATGGAACTGGCTGAGTTCCATACTATTCTGAGCTGACTGTATCTGACAATCCTGAATTCTGAATGACTATATTTGACAGTCATGAATTCTATAACTGAAATATTGGGAAGTAGTCATCTAACCGACATAGCCATAATAAGCTGTTATAGCTGAGTTGGGGTCCAATCTGTAACCCCAATTGGAAGGGTGTCAATACCATGCAACTGGTAGAGACAAGCTATGAGTGACCCTCAGCTGGCAGTATCCCTAAAGGAGAATGGTAGGACCCTTATCTGGCAGTGTTAATCCACCTCATCAACCCTCATCAGTCAGTATTGATGTTTCAACCTATGCTGGCTACATAGTTCTGGAATGCAAGGATTGCTTCTAAGAATCACACCCTCATCGAACTGTATCTGTTCCCCTCCTTCGGTGCTAATTCCTACTCCCATCCGAATATACGCTAAACATGATTAACTAAACTGGACTACACTAAATTCATAGAGTTCCGTTAACTGACGGAATACTATTGAGATTAGTAAATTACTGAGCTTTCCTGAGTCACATAATTAATTGAGTTCTATGGATTGTGGCTTGACTGAGGATTTCATGAAACATGTCACAGACTCTAGGCACACAACTATATTTTTCGGGTACAAGAACCCCCAGGACTCGATAAAAGGAAAACTGACAAGACATGACTTTCTTGAATACATGACCAACATCAACAATACATAATCCATTGGCTAAGACATTTCATTAAACACTTGATATACATAACTTGTACATGAATGCGGATTTTATATTATCATACTAGTATGGCACTTTTCCTTCACAAAGGCATTTAATCAAACATATGGGGAGCATGCTTTGGTTATACAATCATCCACACATCTAATAATCATGGATACATCAATCAACTTGTAAATTGAACCGTTTATCATAAATATCACGTAATTCATCACATATTAGAATCAATTCTTGTACATAATAGCCTATAACATGGAATGAAACCAAACAACAACGTGAACATCACTTTTCAATCCAATCAAATCATGAACATTCATAAATATACAAATATTGGATTTTGAAAAGAGATTCTTGAGCTTCATGGGTGAAAGAGACCTATAAATCAACACATAACATACCTCAGTTAATGAATTTGGAAGGATTGATGGAGAGTTCTTGTTATTTGGCCCTTGAATTTGAGAGCTAGGGTTTCTTGGCTTGAGAGAGATCATCTCAATTTGAGAAAAATAGAGTGAATAATGATATCCTTAGGTCATATAGGGTTAATTTTCGTGTTTAAGGGTAAACTAAAATCATGGAAAAAAACTCATTTAATCCTAGATCTGTCTTTTAAATTTTGTGAAAATATCCCGACCTGGCTGGCGCGACGCGGCGTTATTGCGCTGTGTCACTGGAATTTGACAACTGGAAAATTGGACGATGGTGCGACACGGGGCTATCACGAAGCTTCACTGGAATTTGATAATTGGGATTTGGGAGCCCTCCGCGATGCGGTGAAATTGTGGAGTCTTATTCAAAATAAAGAAATGTCATTTTGTCTTATGGCGCGACCCGTCACTGACTGAGATGACGGTGTTTTACGATTGAAACTTTAAATCCCCATAAATTCTTACCCCGTTGTCGGATTTATGCGAATTTGGTATCAATGGAAAGCTTATTGAATTTTACACATAATAAAAAGTGAAAATCTTGAAAATTTCACGTGATTTAAAGTGGATTCATATTTAAAACATGTCTTTAATATTTTTAGGATGAATTCAAGTTAGGTAGAAGTACGGGGTATTACAATAAATATGGAGCAAATGGGAGGAAACACGTTGAATATTTCTCATTGGTTGATATTAGAAAGTTATTATTGTGTCACCAACCACTTACAAATGCTGCCAAAACAGTTGTTGGAAAAGACTTTCTAGATGTATAGTTAACCATATACTTATGCCCTTTAGGGACCAGGTCTCTACATAAAGTTTGTCATTCATTAGGAGCAAAAGTTCCATACACTAGATCAGTACTTTCATATCCCTATACCACCTAAAATACATATATTAAACCAGGAGAAATCCCTTTCAAAAGTTACCAGTTAATAAAGTCATGATTACATCCATAACATAAACTTGGTCCCTACGAAATATGACCTATGTGAGGAATAGTTACAACTTATTACCCCTGAGAATCTGACCCGTTATTTCTAGTGAGTTCTGTCTGGTGTGGGTATCTAGTTCTTTATCTGATCCCTTGATAGGGTTGTTAAACCATCAAAATAAAGCATAATATTGTAGTAACTAGGCAAAATCAATTTCCCTCTTTTTTGGTAACTAAATAAATTTTATTTAATACCAAAAGTCTTCATACAAAACAACTAAACAAGAGCAGAACTCTCATCTCTCAAACAAGAGAACGACTAAGTATGCTAGAACTAAGGCATATAGGATGAAAATCAGTACAAGAAGAGGAATACGGACTATTAGAACCTAGGACTCTTGCCTTAATTTAGTTCTAGTTTAATCCTAGGGACACAGATCCTTATGGAAACTTGTTCAGCTGCTGCAAAATAGGTTGCAAGTGCGTTAGCTCACCACATCTGGTATGAAAGAATACAACTATTTATTTTCATACCATGTCAGGTTCATACTTCCTTGCTGGAATCTTAACAAATTACATTCTCTCCAAATTACATGAATCACCATAGCAAAGAGACAGCTGATAATATCACCCCTGCTAGTCCTCTTTTTTACCCAGCTGACCACACAATAAACCTCTGTCTGCCATAGTCCACTTGACCTTTGCACTTCTGTCCATCTTAGAAGTCTTTCCCAGAGTTTATGAGTGATACTGCATTCAAAAAATAAGTATTCTCTAGTTTAATTTGTAGTCTTATAAAAGACATACGTAAGGAGAACCAAAATACCAAACTTCAAGAGTCTTTCTATTATAGGAAACCTCTTAGGTAATGCACACCACAAGAAGAACTTTTGTTGTGAATGAATAGCCAAATGCTAAGTCATGCTTTTCCAAAGTACTTTAGCAAGTGTTGGAGTTAGGGAAATGCACATTATTAATTAAGAATCTATCCCTTCTTACCACAGCATGCAACTTGTCTTCAACTCCACCATCTAGAGAACTTATTATGAGGTTGATTTTCCTGGATTCAAGGATTTTACTAATGAACAATGTAGCATTCTTAGGTACAAGGCAGTTGTCTGCTAATTCCCACTTCATATAAAAGATATGAACCCATTTCACCCATAAACAATCTTTTTTCGGGCCAAATCCCAAAGCTACTTCATCACTACAATCTTGTTCCACCTGAACATATTCAAAATATTAAGACCACCTATTTCTCTTGGTTGACACACCATCTCCCATGAGACTAGGGCCTTTTTATAACCTTTACTAATCCTGTCCATAGAATAGTTTGACAGCCTATTTAAATAAGTTTTAGGATTATTTTAGGCAGCACTAAGATTTGTGCCCAATAAGTATGAAGACCAAAGATCACAAAATTTATAAGCTGCAAGATTCATTCATATGTAAGAAGTTTTAATGTCCAACAATAATCTTTTCAAAAATCTTGTCCACAAGAGGCATACACTGGTCTATTGTTAGTATTTTTTCAAGCGATAGGCACTCCTAAGTACCTGAATGGTAAGGATCCCTCTACAAATCCCAACTCCCTTAGAATGGCCTACTTCACCTGATTTTGAACTCCACTCAAATATATTGAGCTTTTCTCTATAATAGCATGTAGACCTGTTACCCTAGAAAACTTAGAAAATACCTCAAACAATAATTTCATAGAGGGGATATCAACCTTGCAGAACATTAAGATATCATCTTCAAAGTATATATACACAACTCCTAATTTTTTGTACCTTGGGTGGAATTTACATAGAGGATGATCAACTATCACACTTAGTTCTCTTTTAAGGAACTATATTACAATCATAAGGAGGTAAGGTGACATTGGGTCACCCTACCTGATGCCTTTTCCCTTGAAAATGCTTGGCGAGTCCTCTATTAATGACCAAAGAATAAGAAATACAGGTAATGCATTCCATAACCCACTGAATTAATTTGAAAAAAAAGCCAAGATGTACAAGCGTGTTCTTCAGAAAATACCACTCAATTGAATTATAACCTTTGTTTAAATCTACTTGCATCACATTTATTGGAGATATCCCTTTTCTAGAGTACCACGTTAAGAGTTCATGGCTAAACAAGATATTTCAATAATGGTCTTTCCTTCTATAAAAGTTGATTGTGAGGGACTAATGATAGTTTAATCATACTCATAGTTCAGTTATTAAGGATTTTTTTTGTTGAGCTTATAGAATGTAGTAAATAAGCAATAGGTCTATAGTATTTTACATAGGTGCCAGTTTTAACCTTTGGCAATAATGTAAGAGATGTACAACTAAAAGTTCTGAGTAGTTTACTAGAGGAGAAGAGTTCATCAACATCATTCCTCACATCATCTTTTATCACTTCCCATTATTGAGTAAATAACTGCACTAGATATCTGTCAATCCCAATAGAGTTTTCAGCAGGTATCTCCGTTAAAGTATATTGAATTTCCTCCACTATCACATCTATAATCAGGGAGCATTTCTACTGGCAAGACAGGCAAGGACCTCTTCTAATGATATCTGTAACTGGGCATGGAAGTTAACTTGTAGAGGTGCCTATTTATTTTCTAACCACTGAGATAAATTCCTTCTCTATCAAATAAGGTGCAGTAAGTTTAGTTCCATGTTCTTTATATACAGTAAAGATAACATTCCCGTGAGCTCTCAACTTACACTAAGCATGGAAGTAACTGGCGTTTGCATCTTTATATTTTATCCAAGTTGCTCTTGATTTCTGCCTAAAATATTTCTCCTCATTACTACCCTATTTAATAATATCCTTTTGCACTTGCCTCTCTTCCTCTATCAAGGCCATATCCCGAGGGTGTAAGAGCAACTAACTCTGTACTATATTTAGTTTTTCCCTAGCAGTTTTTAGCCTCATCAGAGGAGGATATATAGCTATTTAGAATTTTAATCTCTAGTTTGAGCGACTTTAACTTCACCCAGAGCCTGTACATATGTTTTCCATTACATAGTTCGACCAAAGTGCTCTCACTAGACCAGGAAAATTAGGATGGTACAACATAGTGTTAAATAATTTAAAAGGCTTTGGGTTGCTAATACCATCCACTATGTACTTAATTAAGATGGGAGTATGATCTGAGACCCCTTGATTTAAAATTTTTGCCTCCACCTTATTATATCTATGCAACCACTGGAAGTTTCCAAATTGCCCAGTCAAGTTTAGAGTACACCTATACAGACACATCCTGCTTATTACAAAAGGTGTAATCCCAACCTTTTCCCCTTTATGAAGTGAGTTATAAATCATCTACACACTCTTAAAAATCCTAAATTTCATTTGCTGTCACAAGTTAGCCAATTAAATTATTAGTAGATAGAACATTGTTGAAATCACCACTCAACAACAAAGGCCCCTGTATAGTTCTTTCTAACACCACCAATTCCTTCAATAATAGTAACCATTGTTGGGATTCATTTATAGCATATACTATAGTCAAAAAGGTTGAAAAGGAGCCCGTAGAGTCCTCTGCATGACAGTGCACAAACTATTACTGGACCCGAAGGACCTGTAGTCTACATACCCATTCCATAGAAGCCACATTATTCCCTTTGATCCCATTGGATAATTACATCTATGTATCCACCATATAACCATTTTCCTTAAAATACTTTTAGATTTATGCTCCTTCAATTGGGTTTCAAGACACCCAAACACATCCATTCCATATTTCTACAAAAAGAGTCGCACCTTTTTTTACTTTAAGGGCTAATTTAAGCCACAAATATTCCAGGTAGTAATGATCATGGGGGGTTGAGAATATCCCCAGGGTAACTTTCAGTCCAATTTTAGCCTTGTTGACATGGTAAGGAGGGGACCAAAATGATTACCAAGTGACACCCTATCAACACAAGTACACAGTACCTCAGAGTTGCTAGTGTTACCATTAGTCATCAACCTACTCGACTCATCCTGTGGTTTGAGGGAAACCCCACTTGGATGCGGTAATTTATGACATTAGGAAACTCATTCTTATCATCCATATCTTCCTTAGGCATCCAGTTTTAGTGTGGGGGCATTGATGCCTTAATACTTCCTCTATTTCATATTCTTCTTTGAGCCTTCCCTTGTATATCATCGTTGGTAGGATCCTGTTACTATTTAACCCAAAAATGCTTCACAACATGCCCAAATTTCATACAAAAGTAATAAATAGTAGCAGGGCTTCCTCTCCTATTCTACCATTTATGAAACTCACCCCCAAGAGTATTAGGAGTAATTATATCAAATAGTGGCTATAAGACATCCATTTCTACCAAGATCCTTGCATATGAAATTCCTTGCATCTCCATTGTAACCCTATTGTGTATAGTGGTCTCCCACAACACTTGCAATTTTACTCAATGATTCAGTCGACCAGTATGCCATAGGTAGGCCTGGCAGCATAATCAATAAAAGAATCATAGCAAGGTAATCGGGTTGAATTGAAGTTTAGCTTCCATGAGCACACTATAAATGGATTATTATGAAATGTGTATGGATACCCATTCAAGATACTATCCCAATCCTCTCAAGAAATAAGACAACATATGAAGTAGCCCTCATCATTTGCTAGAATTTGCAGCATTTACACCAGTTTCCATACTATTGAAACATAACCTTCCATGCTTTTGACAAATGGGGTATCCCCCAACACATAGCCACTCAGAGCAATCTTATAGTATCCTCCTGAGATTTGAGGTCATCTCCATCAATTATAATAATTTTTTTCCATCCTTGGTGTTTGGAGCAATATAAATAAAAGTTTTCCCCTTATATTGCCTGCCGATTCTGTTGGTAGTCCTTTTGGAAAGTTGGAGATGGGTGTATGACAGAAGATGTATCTGAGAACTAGAGTCGATGGTTAGCTAAGCTGGAATCTCCGAATGTCAAAGTCGTATTGACCCATTTGAGTCCAAATCAGTTGATTTTACCTCCCTATCCTTTGGAATGAACAAAAATATTTTTTTTGGGGGGAGGTAACTCCTAAATGTAATTAGGGGAAATTAGGTTTAGTGCAGTCCATCAGCATGATAAGTTTGGCAGGATATTAGGTTGATGAGCGATCCATATCTTCAGAGGTGTAGGTTAGCGAATCCATACTAACATGCACCAATAGAAAAGCACTCTTCCCGCTTATAATATTTCTCCTTGGGGTGTTCTAGTCTTTATCATGCCAAAAAAGAATGGTACACTTACAATGTATATAGGATTGATGAATAAGTTAATAACTTTTAAGGAGTGTATTGATTCACAAAAATTACGTCATATCAACATATCATCATCTTAAATTCTGAGTGTGCCATTGTGAAGAATGCTTTCCAAAACTCGATTTGGTCAATACATTTTATTATTTATTTTTTGGGCTGATGAATGCTCCTGCAGCTTCTAAGGATATGGTGAATAGGGTATTTAAATAGTATCTATCTATCTATCTATCTATCTATCTATCTATCTATCTATCTCTCTCTCTCTCTCTCTCTATATATATATATATATATATATATTTGTCATCGTCTTTATTGATGACATTCTTATGTATTCTTAGGACGGGGAGGAGCATGCAAACTATTTGAGAGTGGTGTTGTACACTCTCAAGGATCATCATTTGTCTGTTGAGTTTAGTATGTTTTCTAGTTAAAGGTTTTACCTTTCTAGGTCATATGGTTACTAATTTAAGTGTTCATATGGATTCTCAAGAAATAAATGTTGTGAAGAACTGGAATAAGTTCACTACTCCATCCAATATTAGGAGCTTTTTGGGCTTAGTCTGTTGCTATAAGAGGTTTGTTGAGGGGTTGTCTTTCATAGATGCACCATTGACCAAGTTGACTTAGAAAAAGGTGAAATTTTAATGTTTTGTCTTATGAGATACAAGTTTTCAAGAGTTGAAGGATTGGTTCATTTTAACATCTATGTTATCCTTGCATAGGGATTAGATGGAATCGTGGTTTATGTTATGCTTCTAGGGTTGGACTTGGAAGTGTATTAATTATTATTGGTAAAGTGATAGTCTATGCTTCCATACAACTCAAAGATAATGTAAAGAACAATCAAATTCATGACTTGAAGTTGAAAGCAATGGTCTTCGTTTAAGAGTTAAATATTTATTGATCTAACCATTCACCCCTTACCCTGATAGATATTTTGAAAAATTGATTAATCTGACGAGAATAATGATAGAGTCCTATTCTACATGTCAATAAGGACAACAATGAAATTTATAGTAAGGGAAAAATCTGTCGACTTTTAACATCGTGAGGGTTTTGATGTTGTTGAGAAACTATTTATATGGAGTTAATATAAATGTCTTCTTTATTAAAAGAGTATCCAATAAGTATTTTGGTAGGAGTTAAATATTTGTAATAGAGGATGGCTAAAGTTGTTGAAACTCTATAAAATGAATGTCACAACCCAGCTCATCGTGACTGGCACCCATGCTAACCCTTCAGTAGGAGAACTATCTAAATTGAGTAAGCAACACCAATGACTTAACCATTTTTAAGTGTGAACAAATAACTCATTAATAACACAAATAGTTCTAAATATAGTTTATATAAAAATGCAGAAAACAAACATCACCTTTAAAAAACGGCTAGAAACTGAAAACCACCGTACCAGAACATCTAACTAAAAGAAATCCATGGGTACAACTCAGGAAGCTAACAATAAAACTAAAAGTTGCCTATGTTCGAAATAAATGAATAAGACAGAAGTAAAAGAAATCAATGGATGCTCAAAAGATGATGCTTATCCTCGGATCAAAATTCAAACTACGGTCTACATATGATGTCTCATCAAATCCACTAGAATATGATCTGCACTCAACAAAAGAAGCATTCGTGATAGTATTAGCACAAAGCCATAATGTACTGGCAGGAGAATAGACCAACTCAACTCAACTAATATGAGCTCTTAACTAATAGTTTCTAACAAGTAGGAAACACATCAATTAGCAATTATGTATTCAGATAAATGGTATAAGTTTTATTTTACTACAATGACCCCCAAACAACTCAATAAGTTACTATTTCATAAACATTTCAATAATACACAACAATAAGTTTTAACTCCTTTATAGTACACTATAAACTATCCAAACCATACAAGGAGCCAATTTAAGGGTCTAGAGATTGAGCCTCATAAGTATCTAAAAGTAAGAAAAAACAATGCAACCCCGTCCACTCAACGAACTATCAACTCTCCAATCAATATGCACACATATGCTATGAGTCTTAATATGACCACTAGATGTGGCCTATAGGGGATGAGCTCAGTCCATGTGCCAAATAACCCTATATAACTAGTGCTTGACAGCCTAATCCCAAGCCAAGTATTATACTACTCTTATACCAATGTCCCCATCTTTATCCTCCCTGAATTTCATCAATACAATCATGATCAACCTTTACTAGTTTACATTACACCAATAAATAGTACCATAAATAATAGAAAAACACATAAGAAGTGAATCAACCATCTTTTACATCAAAATAGGCTTGCATTTAAAATTAACAAGTTCAACTTTCATTATCATCTATTGTAACAAGTAGACAAATAGTCAGTAAATATATCAACTAGAGTTTAACTTTACTTAACCATCTCTATCACAACCCAAACTAGGACCTGACCATGACGGGTATCTCAAGTCAACCGATGACCGGAGACCACCCTTGAGCACTTAATAAAACAACACAACTTCCCCAATGTTGGATGGATTCAAAACATATAACAAGATAGGTCAAAAGAATAAATGATATATCTATGACCGACAATCATCGACTGGCCCAAACAATTGACCAACATCACCCATGTCCATAATAATTCAGCAAATCTATATAACACAAGAACCAAAAATATGTCTTGGTTGGGATATGTCCCCGACTCTAACAGATACCAATAAAGATGAAAATGATAATGTTAATGATAATGAAACTCTCAATTCTAGTCTATGATAAAAAATGATGAAATATCTAAGTCTTTTAAAGTATGGAAGCTCACTGCTTCACCACAGTAAATGGACAAATCGAGCTAATCCACCTAACTCTATACTGGAAAAATAGAGGTATCTTTCGTATCTGTATCGCATGGGGATACAACGTTTGAAGACAGTTAGTGGGGTGAACACTAACATGTAACTCGAGGATAAGGATAACATAATGTCATGATCAACAGTTCAAAATTCATTCAAAACCAATACATATAATCAAATGCATATACATACATATATAACATGTCGGGATAGGGAACAAGGCTAAACATGAACGTTTAAACCTTACCTTGGATTATGTAGCTCAACCATCATATCATAAGAAGGTACCCAAAGGCTATATAGGCCCAGTTCACCCCTGCTGGTGCGTGTGGCCGCACAAACCAGAGGGTACACATATGCACTATGGGGAACTTGGACCTACCAGTATATTAATGTGACACAAGAACCAAATCATGTAATATATATGGGGGACTCGAACCTCCTAGTCATATGATAATAATAATAATAATAAGGGGACTCGAACCTTCTTGGTCATTTTGACCCCTGTGTCGGCAATCATGTTTTCTAGTGTTGGCCCCTCGGGAAACCCAGTTTTATGACTCAATTATAAAACCCTTCTTAATCCCAAGTTAAAATAGTTAACACTTACATTATCAGTTATTTAACCATGATATTCATTTAGTCATACATTATTGGTATCGTCATACCAACTGCACTTGCAAGTTAACTTTAACATGCCATACCATTTACTATTACTTGGGGGAAATCACAATCCCCCTTTGTTTAATTATACATTAGCTTGAGGAATTACATAACCCCATAAGGTTCAATTCAATATCATTGTACTTTATTGACTTTTCCCATTCTGCAATTGTTTAAGAGTAGTTCAACATGAATACTGTTCATATTCAAATGAATTTCAAAATATGAGACTGGGTTCATAACCATTTTAAAAGTCATAAGTTTGGGAAATAACAATCCCTAGTTCATTCACCATTCCCATGAATCAATTTAATTTTAAAACCACCATTTAAATTTAACCCATGTAGGGACAAACGTGAAATATCATACAAATAACCATTATTCAAGACCCTCAACCCATGTTTTCAAAACCAACATCAATACCTTATGAACAATACTTTAAAACAATTCCTTTAGAAAATCAATAATTAGGAAAGAGTATTATGCCTAAAATACCAAATTTCATAAAAAGTATTCAACCCTTGAGCCCTTGGATGACCTACTTCTTGAAAACCCTATGTATGACTGCTTGAGAGAATTTAAGAGAAATTTGGAATTTTTTAGTGTGCTTTGAATGAGAAATAACCCTTCTTAAGTTCTTTATAAACGTGGGGTTTTAATTGGGTGAGAAGGAAATTGTCCAAAGTTCCCTCAATTTAAAATTGAAGTTTAGTCGTCAGTGACTATGGATCACTAAATAGCTCGTATAGATTCATTTAAACTGGTCACCACAAGACATAGACTAGACAGTATCCAAGGCACTCTTAACTTATTGTCCCTACGACTTAATTAATATGAGTCATAATGGGACGCTACGACTCGTAGGGTCCAGTCATAGTCAACAAAGTACCCAATTAGGGTAAACACTGGAAACCCTACAATTTTCACCCAACAACTCATAATGAGTCTTTACGGTTGATAGTGAGACACTCGTACTCAGAGTAGAACTCAGCTACATACTTACTAATTTGTTTCCGATTTGAGTCCAATGACTCATAAAGACTCTCTATGACTCATATTCCCAAGTCGTACTCAGTACAACAACTCAAGCACCATTCGCAAGAGACTTTACAACTAAGGTCACATAACCCATCATGACACCCTACAACTCATAGGGTGAGTCATAGTCAAGACAGTGAGGATAAATTTCAAAAATTTTTAAGGACCCAAAACCTGGGGCATTACATACTCCCCCTTTAGGATCATTCATCTTCGAATGGCAGGGCAAGGTATTCATTAGGACGATTTGACTCCAAATGTAACCATACTTACCTTTAACAAAGACAGAAAATAAAGATGCCATGGGAAATCATAATTTCCTTTGACAAAGTCAGAAAACAAAATGTTAAGGAATACACATACCTCAAGCATGGTTATCGAGAATTGGGAATAAGAGTGTATACTTTCTTCATTTCATCCTTGGCTTCCCAATTAGCTTTCTCGACCTTTTGGTTCCTATAATGAACCTTTATCAATGCCACATTCTTTGTCTATAACCAACAAACTTACTGATCTAAATTCTAAATTGGGAATTCCTCATAAGACAAGGAATCCAAAATACCCACCTCATTAAAAGGAACAACTATTGAAGGATCACCCACACACTTTCTCAACATCAAAACATGAAACACCAAATGAATGAATCTCAAACTAGAAAGAAACTCCAATTTGTATCCAACATTACCAACCCTCTTTAAGACCATGTACAAACTAAAGTAACAGGGAGTGAGATTTGCCTTCTTACAAAACTGTATCACTCTCTTTGGTAAACTGCATCATTTTTTTCATGGGGGACACCTTTAGAAACATCCAATCACTAATACCAAAACCTAACTCCCTCTACCTCATATCTATATAGGACTTTTGGTGACTTTGGGCAACCTAAAGTCTATCTCAAATCACCATCACCTTCTTCATGACTTTATGAACCAAATCCCAAAACAATATATCTTATTTTCACCGAACTCAAACCACCCAATAGGAGACCTATAAGTCCTACCATATAAGGCCTCAAATAGATCCATACCAATGGTTGAGTTTTAACTTTTGTTGTAGGTAAATTCTATGAGAGGCAAGTGGTCAACCCAACTACCACCAAAATAGAAAACACAATCCGAAAGCATATACTCAAAGGCCTGAATTGTTCTTTCTACTTGCCCATCCATCTATGGGTGGAAAATGGTACTAAGGGTTATCTTAGTCCCAAACATTTCTGGAATGACCTATAAAAGTGAGATACTACCCCAATCAGATAAGATGGAAACTGGAGTATCATTCCACTTCATGATCTCCTTAATAAACAACTTGGCATTATCCTTAATAGAAAAATTTGTCCTCACTAGAAGAAGTGAGTAGACTTAGTCATTCTATTCGTGATGACTCAAATTGAATCAAATTGTTGGAGAGGTTACAGAAGACTGATAATCAAATTATCTCCCATTTTTACATCGGCAGCTCAATCTCTTGAGTCAATTCACTAAGCTTCAATTGATCCACCTTCACTTGCTGACATACCAAGCATTTAGCAACAAAATTAGCCATATACTGCTTCAGATTATTCCACCAACAAATCTCCTTAAGATCATGATACATTTTTTATCGAACCAGGATGAATCATATAATGCAACTCATGAGATTCGGCCAAAATCCTCATGCGCAACACATCAACATTGGGAACACGTAATATAGCTTGGTACCTCAAGATACCATTACCATCAATCACAAATATCATCATCTTCTGCCTACCTACATCATTCTTGGTTTGCATCAAGATAGGATCAAATATCTACTTTTCCTATACCTCAGTACCAAGAGATGACTTTAACACCTCTTGAATAATCACACCTACTATTTTTAGAATCTAAGAAATGTACTCCAGTATTAGCCAAACAGTGAATCGCCTTCACCATATCTTTTTTCTCTTCATCCACATGAGATAAGCATCCCATGGACAACCTGCTAAGAGTATCAACAACCATATTAGCTTTACCTGAATGATAGTGAAGATTTATGTAATAGTCTTTGAGAAACTAAAGCTATTTCCTTTGCCTGAGATTTAGCTCCTTCTGAGTGAACACGTATTGCAGCCTCTTATGATTAGAGTAGATATCGACATGGGCCCTATACAAATAATATTGCCAGATCTTTAATGCAAACACCATAGCTAGCAATTCTAAATTATGCGTCAGGTAATTTTTCTCATGGACTTTCAACTATCTAGAGGCATAAGAAACCACCTTACTATGCTGCATGAACACCCAAACTAGTCCCACCCAGAATATATCACAATAGACAATAAAATTATCTGTGCCCTCAAGCAGAGTAAAAATTAAAGCCAAAGTTAACTTATCCTGTAGCTTCTCAAAAATTCCCTCACAAACATCAGAATACAAGAATTTTATCTTTTTCTGGGTTAATTTAGTCAGTTGGGTGCAATAGAAGAGAAAATCTCCACAAACCGTTTATAATAGATGACTAGACCCAAGAATCTCTAAATGTCGAATAAAGTCGTGGGTCTAGGTCACTTTTAAACTACTACAACCTTTTTTGATCTACCAGGATCCCTTCATTAGAAACAACATGACCCAAATAAGTCACAATATTTAACCAAAACTCATACTTGGAAAATATCGCACACAACTACTACTTATTAAAGGTCTACAACACAACGTGAAGGTGATCGACATAATCTGGATCACTCTTTGAATGCACCAAAATATCATCATTAAAGATAATAAAAACAAATCTAAGAAATGATAGAAAACCTGATTTATAAGATTAATAAATACGACAAGGGAATTGGTTAAACCAAATGACATCACCAAAAACTTAACATGCCATATCGGGTTTGAAAAGTAGTCTTAAGGATATCCATCACCCTAATCTTTAAATAATGGTAACTCAACTGAATATCATTCTTATAAAAAAAACTTAGCACCCTAGAGCTGATAGAACAGGTCATCAGTCTTTGGAAAAAGATACTTATTCTTCAGAGTCACTTTATTCAATTGACGGTAATCAGTACACATCCGATGGGACCCATCCTTCTTACACACTAAAAGAATAGAAGCACCCTAATGAGACATACGATGATGGATAAAACCTTTGTTAATAAAATATTTCAACTGCTTCTTGAGTTCTTTCACCTCAACTAGAGCCACTCTGTAAGAAGGGATAGAAATAGGATGAGTACCCGAAAGAAGATCAATCCCAAAATCAATTTTCCTATTGGGAGGAACACCAAGAAGATAATCAGGGAACACCTTAGAAAACTAACAAACTACAGGGAAAGTCTATAAGGAAGTATCTTTAAATTTAGAATCCTTAAAATGCACTAGGTGATAGAGGCACACTTTAGAAATTATTTTCTGGCTCTAAGATACGAAATGAACCTTTACTTGGGTACTAGGGAACTACCTTCCCATTCAATTACCGATTCATTTGGGAAATTCAAACTGACACTTTGGGTTCAACAATTAAGAGTTGTATAGCACTAATGAAACCAATCTATCCCAAACTCATATCAAAGTCTAACATGCCTAACTCTATCAGATCCACTACAGTCTCTCTACCATAGACTAACATCACACAACCCCTATAGACTGTTATAGCCATAAAAGACTTTCCTACTAGGATGGACACAAAAAAGGGTTCAAAATACATTCAGGGTCAAAACCAAAATGGCTAGCCATATAAAAGGTCATATAAGAGGGGGTATACCCAGGATCAAGTATAAAATATACATCACAAGAGAAGAGTTTGAGTGTACCAGTAACAATATCAGGGAATGCCTCAGAATATCAATGGGTGGTAGGAGTATACAAATGGTTTTGTCCAATTCTAGAGCTTGAGGCAAATGTAGCACCTTTTAGTGTGGGAGCTAAAGAAGCAGCAACATGAATCTTACTTTCCAGAAGAAACTTTAGAAGGACAATCCCTTAGCACATGACCAATCTGACCACATTTAAAGTAATTATTCATTTATTCTTTAAAAATACCACTGCACACCTGACCACAATATCTACAAGGAGAATATGATGGAGCTAACTGAGGACTTCTAGTGCTCTAAACCCACAATTATACTGAGAGTGATGATCACCCAATAGGTATGGATAAGGAGTACTAGCCATTGAGTAGGGACTAGAATTTCCCCATTTCTTCTTAGAAAATTTTCCACCATCTCTACCACTTTGTTGCTAGCCTCTACCCCAATTCGAATACAAAAACTTCTTATTCTGTCTTTTACTTATATCCATTTACTTCTTCTTTTCCTCTTCCAGTTATTGTAATCACCACAAGTCTAGAGATGTCTATAACCTTATTCAATAAGGCATCCTTGCTGTCCAAGACTAACTTATGGGATAACCCATAGGAAAACTTCCTCATTCTAGCCCTTATACTAGAAAACAATTTTGGAGCATAATGCAACAACCGATGAAACTTTTAGGCATAATTCTGTACTATCATCCTACCTTTCTTCAAATTTAAGAATTCATCAGCCTTTGCCTCCCTAAACTCCTGAGAAAAAAAGTGATCAAGAAATGCACTAGATAATTAATCCCATAAAGTGGACTCAACATCATCACCCTAGAGTGGTCTCACTCTTTGTACCACTGATATGCCATATCCTTCTACTGATAAGCTACTAAATTTAGACCTTCCACATAAGTAGCATGTATCACACAAAAGATCTTTTCTATTTCATTTGTGAAATTTTGAGAATCTTTCTCAAATTTTGAAATAGTGAAAGTACGAGGAATCAACCTTATAAATTGGCCAAATCTAGTGGCCTTGGATGATGGATCAATAGAATTAACCTACTATAATACCTCGTACTTCTACCTAGATTGAACTTATCCCAAGAATATTATAAACTTCCTTTGAAATATGAATCCATTTTTGTACATAGGGAATTTTTAAGATTTATATTTTTATCACGTGGGAAATTGAATAGGATTTCCATTGATACCTATTTCATCCAAATTCGACATTGAAAGAGAAAGTTATGGCCAAAATACAGAATGTAGTCAAAACTGCCCAGGTGCGATGGTGAGAGCCGACGGACCATCGAGCTAGCGATGGAGCATCACCCACACCATTGCATCGAGGTAGTAAGACCAACTTCTACCCAAGTGTGATGGTCAGGACCGACGGACCATCGACCCAGCGACGGACCATCGCACCCACCGTCACACATCCCATTCAGTTATTTTAAAGTTGGTTGTTTAATGGGTAATTAGGTATTTTTCCACCCGTTTTAACCCCTAATAATATTATACATAGACTGATAATTTCATTATTCTTCTACAACAACAAATTAGGGTTTCTCTCAAGGATCAATCCCCAAGAACAAAAAACCCTACGTGCTTGATTCCAAGCCAAGAATTTAAGTTTTCCTCCACTGATCTTCAAGAAATCACTCACCCAGGTATGCATAATGTTCATTCATGGACTCCTTTCATCCATGAAGCCCAAGAATCTCTTTTCAAAGTCCGAGTATATGGATTTTTATGAATTCCATATTGGGTTTGCTTTTGTTCATATTGATAATGACCAATTGAATTCTAATCCATGTTTGGTGATAAATCTTAAGTGGAATTAATTATTACAGCTGTAGGTTAATGTGAATCCATGATTAAACCCTTGAATAGTGAAATTAGAATTGACCATGATGTTTACTTGTTGTGTAATGTTGTCTACATAGACTATGCTCACCATATGTTTGATTAAATGCCTATCTAAAGGAAAAGTGCCAAACTAGTATGATAATATGAAATCCTCATTCATGTACAAGTTCATGCATGTCATGCGTTTGATAAAATGTCATAGTCAATGAATCGTGGATATATGTGTGGCCATTTTGGTGCTTTAGAACTTTTACTTTATGAATCCTCCAACTTATTATATTATAGACTGTTGATATGATCATCTATTCAAGAAAGTCATGCTTTGTTAGTTTTCTTCAATTGAGTCCTGGGGGTACTTGTACCCAAAAAATATAGTTGTGTTCCTAGATTTAGTATCATATTTTCATGATATCCTCAGTCAAGCCATGATATATAGAATTCAGTCGGTCATATGACCCAAGAAATCTCAGTAATCTCAATCAGTTATCAGATCTCAGTTATATTCCATCAGTCAATAGAACTCAGTTAATTCAGTCCAGTTTAGTTTAGTAATCTATGTTCTGTGTCTATTCAAAAGGGAGTAGAAATTAGCACCGAGTGAACCCAAGGACAGGAACTTACCTATTATATGAGGGTGTGAATCTTAAAAGCAATCCTTGCATTCCAAAACTATGTAGCCAGCATATATTGAGACATCATAACCTATTATATGAGGGTAGATAAGGTGGGTTAATTAGTTATATAAGGGTTCCCACCATTCTTTCTAGAGTTTCCTGTTATTTAAGGGTTACTGACAGATTGTCCTTACCAGTGGCGCAGTATCAACACCCTTTTAATTGGGGTTACAGATTGGACCCCAACTCAGATATAATGATGTATTAGGGGCATGCCAATTCGATGACTACTTCTCATAGTTTCAATTATAGAATTAGGACTGTCAAACACAGTCATTCAGTCTCAGTAATAGAACTCAAATTGTTCTACAGAATTTAGGACTATCAGATACAGTTAACTTAAAGTAGAACAGAACTCAGTTAGTTCCATCAGAAACTAGACTGTCAGACACAGTCACTTAGTATCAGTTATTTTAGTTATACAGTTATTAGTATCTTATTTTATCAGTACACAGATTAAGTAATCATGTTATCAAGAACTTAGTTATAGTTATTGTGTATTCATGCATACATTCTCACATTCATGTTATCCAGTCAGTTGGTATAGTTCATGTATGTAAACCCTTTGCATTCAGCCTACCTCACATGCATACCAGTACATTCAAGGTACTGACGCATTTACGCTATGGTGTTTTCTACCATAGGTTTAGAAGCACGAGCACCATTAGCATTCTAGTCTCATCTGTGAGAGTTAGTAGTGAGTCCTCATCTTTCAAGGACATGACCATTACTTAATTATCTCATTAATTAATTTATTAGTTATAGTTAGTTGGGGACATGTCCCATCAACTCTTTATTCAGATAGTTTAGTCAGTTGAGGCTTTTTAGACTATCATATTCAGTCAGTCTATTTCAGCTGTTTTGGGTATTTCATACCCGACACAGATGTTATATTTTATTTATGTCTCAGTTTTTGAACCTTATGGCCTTTAATCCTTTATTTCCTCATTTATATGGTATATTATGCAGTATACAACTACAGATATCAATCATGGGTTAGCTTGTGGTCCTTCGGGGTCATGAGCATCGTGTAGCATTCTGGGTATCAAATTTGGGGTATTACAAACTTGTATTAGAGCATAAGGTTCACTAGAGTCCTAGGAAGTCCGAAAGCCATATCTAGTAGAGTCTTGTAAATGGGTATATTGCACGCCACATTTATGTACAAGAGGCTATAAGATGTTTTAGGAGCAGTTTCCCTTATTTCCGTATTTATGTCATGCCAGTGAGCATAATCTCAAGTCAATCTCTCAGTATAATCCATTTCTCCTTTTCTTCTACTGAACATGCCCCCTAAAAGAAGAAATGGGAATCAGTCAACCGCTCAGCACAAATAACTTTTCGGCGAATATATTTCTCATGCATAGTTTAGAGATGCATTTACTACTCTTGCTCAGTCAGTTATTGCTCAGAATGAAAGACCTGCTGTTATTCTGGCAAACCCAATGGTTAATTCAGCTGCAGTTGGGATTCGGGACTTCACCCAAATGAATCCTCCATCCTTTCTCAGATCTAAGTCAGATGAGGACCCTTAGGAATTCATCGATCAAGTTCAAAAGGTTACTAACATCATGGGGGTTACTCCTAGTGAGAGTGTAGAGCTAGCTATATATCAGTTGCAAGATGTTGCTCATACTTGGTACAAGTAGTAGAAGTCAGAAAGGCCAAATGATGCAGGGCCTATTGAGTGAGAGGAGTTTGTCACTATATTATTAGAGAGATTCTTTCCCCTACAGTTGAGAAAAGATAAGGTGTTAGAATTCCTCAACCTCAGGAACGGCAACATAATGGTGAAAGAGTATTCTCTTAAGTTTACTCAATTAGCCAGATATGCTCCTCATGTAGTTGCAGATAGTAGGGCTAAGATGAGTAAGTTTATTTTTAGGGTAAATGATAGTGTGGGCAATGAGTGTAGATCTGCGATGTTGAATAGTGACATGACTTTAGCCAGGCTTATGACTCATGCTCAGCAGATAGAGGAATAAAACATTAATATAAGGGAGAAGCAGAATAAAAGAGCAAGGATAGGTAGTTTTAACTTTGCTCATCCCAAATCAGAAGGAGGAAACCGTTCTTAATTTTTTCCTAAGTCATCAGTTCCAGCTCTTAAGTTCAGTGATGGTAACAAAGATAGACCACCAGGTTCTAAGTCTCAGGTCAGTGTTAGCAGTACCTGTACTTATCCTCTTTACTAGACTTGTGAAAAGCACCATTAGGGTATTTGCAGAACTGGTAATGGTATTTTTTCAGATATGGCAAACCAGTCCACATAGTCAGAGACTGTCCTCAGTGAGGTCCTCAGGGTCAGCAGAACCGTTCCTCAGCTCAGTCTGGTCGCCCAAATCAGCAGGGTGCCACTTCAAGTGGTACTAGTGGGCAACACCCAAAGAAACGTTATGATCTCCAGTCCTAATAAGATGAAGAAAATTCTCCTGATGTGGTTACTAGTAAGTTACAGATCTTTCATGTGCATGTTTACATTTTACTAGATACAGGTACTTTCTTGTCTTTCTTTACTCCTTATATAGCAGGCGATTTTGGAATCAGTCTCAAAATTCTTGCAGAGCCCTTTTTAATTTCTAACCTTAGTGGGTAAAACTATCATAGCTCGGTGGGTATCCAGGAACTGTCCGATTATGATATTTTAGAAAGTCACTTCAGGAGACTTAGTTGAATTAGAGATGACTGATTTTGATGTCATTCTCAGCATGGATTGACTTCATTCCTGCTATGCCACAGTCGACTGCAAAAATAGAATAGTTCAGTTATAGTTTCAGAATGAACCCATCCTAGAATGGAAGGGTAGTACTTCAGCATTTAGAGGTCGACTTGTTTTCTACCTTCGGGAAATAAAAATAATATCTAAAGGATGTGTCTATCATACTGTTTGAGTTAAGGAAACTAGTTCTGAAACTCCAAGTCTTGATTCAGTTCCAGTTGTGAATGAATATTTAGATGTCTTTCCTAAAGATCTTCCAGGAATTCCTCCCGAAAGGGAAATAGAATTAGCGTTGATCTTCTTCTAGATACTCATCCTATATCAATTTCTCCATATAGAATGGCACCAACAAAACTTAGAGAAATGAAAGAGCAGTTGAAAGATCTCTTAGATAAGGGATTCATCAGGCCTAGTGTGTCCCCGTAGGGTGCACCAGTCTTACTCGTGCAAAAGAAAGATGGTTCTCTCAGAATGAGTATAGAATATCATGAACTTAATAAGGTCACAGTCAAGAAAAAGTATCCTAATGATAACTTATTCGACTAACTTCATAGTGGCAGTTACTTATCTAAGATAGACCTCAGATCCGGCTATCATTAGCTTAGAGTCAGAGAATATGATATTCCGAAAATAGCCTTCCATACTCAGTATGGTCACTTTGAATTCCTAGTCATGACCTTTGGTATTACCAATGCCCCACCAGTTTTCATGGACTTGATGAACCGCGTGTTCAAGCAGTACTTGGACATGTTCATCATAGTTTTCATAGATAATATTCTAGTTTATTCCCACAGTGAGTGTGATCATGCAGACTATCTTAGAATCATACTTTAGACTCTTAGAAATCATTAACTATTTGCCTAATTTAGTGAGTGCGAGTTTTGGATAAGGTCAGTAGCATTCCTTGGCCATATCATTTCCAGTGATGGTATTAGAGTAGATTCTCAAAAGACCAAAGTGGTAAGAAACTGGCGCAGACCTGTCTCTCTATCAGATATTAGGAGTTTTTTGGGTTTGGATGGCTATTATAAATGGTTTATTAAGGTATTTTCTTCTATTGCATCCCCTATCTCTAGATTGACTTAGGAAAAAGTCAAGTTTCAGTGGTTAGATCCTTGCGAGAAGAGTTTTTAG
Source organism: Capsicum annuum (assembly GCF_002878395.1). NCBI lineage: Eukaryota > Viridiplantae > Streptophyta > Magnoliopsida > Solanales > Solanaceae > Capsicum > Capsicum annuum. Next base: position 205,428,445 of record NC_061121.1, read on the forward strand.
CAGTTGAGGGCTCGGCTCACATCAGCTCCAGTCTTAGCTCTTTTAGATGATCCAGAAGGGTTCGCGGTGTATTGTGATGCATCCAGAGTAGGTTTGGGTTATGTCCTCATACAGCATGGTAAGGTCATAGCCTATGCCTCCAGACAGCTTAAACCCCATAAGAAGAATTATTCGACTCATGATCTTGAGTTTGTAGCCGTAGTATTTTCTTGGAAGATTTGGAGGCATTATCTATATAGTGTTCACGTAGATGTGTTCACAGATCATAAGAGCCTTTAGTAAGTCTTTTCACAAAAAGATCTTAATCTTTGTCATAGAAGGTGGTTAGAGATCTTGAAAGATTATGACATGAGTGCCTTTTATAATTCGAGCAAGGCCAATATAGTGGCCGATGCTCTCACTGGACTGTCTATGGGTAGTGTTTCTCATGTTAAGGATAGTAAGAAGAAGTTAGCTCAGGAAGTCCATCAGCTTGCCAGACTAGGTGTTTGCTTAGTCGATACATAAGAAGGTGACACATGGGTTCAGAGTAGTTTAGAATCATCTATAGCTTCTGAGATGAAATAAAAGCAAGATAGAGACCCCAGTTTAGTCAAGTTAAAAGAGTCAGTCAAGGATCAGAAAGTAGAGCTTTTCTCCCAAGGGGGAGATGGTGTTCTACCTTTTCATAGTCGTCTCTGTGTTCCAGGTGTAGATGAATGAAGGCAGCGAATTCTTCCAAAAGTGCATGTGCAAGCCACTCTATTCATCCAGGGCCCACAAAGATGTACTGTGACTTGTAAAAAATCTATTGGTAGAGTGGGATGAAGAGACATGTTGCAGAGTTTATGGCTAAGTTCTCTATATGTCAGCAGGTTAAGATAGAGCATCAGAAGCCTAGTGGGTCCATACAGGAGTTCAGTATACCTACTTAGAAGTGGGAAGTTCTGAACATGGACTTCGTGATGGGTTTCCCTCATACTCGTTGGTCATTATAGAAATAATGACCAAATTATCTTATTTTTTTTCCAGTCCATACCTCTTATTCAGTCGAGGATTATGCCAAATTCTACATCAGAGAGTTGGTCAGATTATGCGATGTTCCGTTATCTATTATCTCAGATAGAGGCACCCAATTTACCTCTTATTTTTGGAAAGCATTCCAAAATCATCTTGGTATCCAAGTTTATCTCAGTACACCCTTCCCTTCTCAGATAGATAATCAAGTAAAAAGGTCTATTCAGTCTGTAGAAGATATGCTGCAAGTGTGTACAATTGATTTCAAGGGTAGTTGGGACAACCACTTTCCTTTGATTGAGTTTGCATACAACAACAACTATCATTCTAGTATTCAGATGGCTCCATTCAAAGCTTTTTATGGTAGGAGATTCAGATCTCCAGTTGGTTGGTTCGAGTTAGTGAGGCCTCATTTATAGGGCCTGACCTAGTATTCGATACCGTAGAGAAAGTCCAGTTGATCACAGAAAAACTCTGGGCTGCTCAGCACCGATAGAAGTCTTATGCAGATGTGCACAGAAAGGATATTAAGTTCAAGATTGGTGACTGTTTATCTAAAGATCTCTCCCATGAAGGGAGTGAAGCAGTTTGACAAGGAAAATCTTAGTCCCAGATATGTCGGTCCCGTCAAAATTCTCAATTATTTTAGCAAGGAGCCTATGAGCTCAAAATGCCTTCAGATCTAGCCTCAGTTCATCTAGTCTTCCATGTCTCATTGCTCAAGAAGTGCATAGGTGACCCAAAATTTGTTGTCCCTATTCAGAGAATAGATCTTTAGAGCAGTCTCTCTTATGAAGAGATTCCAGTCAAAATCCTAGACTATCAGACTCGTAGACTGACAAATAAAGAAGTCCCTCTAGTCAAAGTTCTTTGGAAAAATCAGTCCGTCGAGGGAGTTTCTTAGGAAATATAAGTAGACATGCATACCAAGTATCCTCACCTCTTCCCCGCCAACTTAGATCAAGCTCAAGGTAATAGTTCTCCTTAAGCTTTTCAGTTTCGTGTTTAGATTTTAGTGACAAGCTTGGTATCCATTTCATATTAAGAATTTTATTATAAACTTGGTATTAAACACCATTTCATATTCATTCGTGCATTTATGTATTAGTTTAATTAAATAATCATGAATCAGATATGCATTCTCATTGTGAGAAACTCAGTTCATCAGAAAACTCAGTCATGCATTCATGAATTAGTTACACATGCATCAGATATGCATGCTCACTATGATATATTCAGTTATCAATCATGTCAGTCGTGTTTTAGTTGCTTATGTTTAGTATGTACGTCAGTTTATATTTCTCCCCACACACAGTCTCATTCAAGGACGAATGTTCTTAAGGAGGAGATATTGTAATACTTCATACTTCTACCTAGCTTGAACTCATCCCAAAAATGTTAGAAACTTACTTTGAAATATGAATACATTTTTGTACATGTGGAATTTTAAGATTTTCACTTTTTATCACGTGAGAAATTGAATAAGCTTTCCATCGATACCCATTTCATCCAAATATGACATTGAAAAAGAAAGTTATGGCCGAAATACAAAAGACAATCAAAACTACCCAGGTGAAATAGTGAGTGTCGACGGACCGTCGATCTAGCGATGGACCATATCCCACACCATCGTATTGAGGTAGTGATACCACCTTCTATCTAAGAGCAAAGTCTTAGTATGACGGACCATTGAGCTAGTGATGGACCGTCGTCCAGGTTGTCGCATAGGAGATGGTGAACTCCTATTCTGCCTAGGTGTGACGGTCAGGACTGATGAAACGTCGACCCAGTGATGGACCATCGCACATCCCGTTCAATTATTTTAAAGTCAGTTTTTTAAAGGATAACTAGGTTTTTTTCCACCCGTTTTAACCCCTAATAATATCATACATAAACTTATAAGTTCATTATTGTTCTACAACAAAAAATTAGGGTTTCTCTCAAGGATAAATCCCCAAGAACAAGAAACCGTAGGTGCTTGATTCCAAGCCAAGAATTCAAGTTTTCTTCCATAGATCTTCAAGAAATAACTCACCCAGGTATGCATAGTGTTCATTCATGGACTTCTTTCATCCATGATGCCCAAGAATCTCTTTTCAAAGTTCGAGTATATGGATTTTTATGAATTCCATATTAGGTTTGCTTTTGTTTATATTGATTATGACCAATTGAATTCTAATCATAAGTGGAATTAAATATTATAGGTGTAGCTTCATGTGAATCCATGATTAAACCCTTGAATGGTGAAATTAGAATTGAATCATGATGTTTACTTGTTGTGTAATGTTGTATACATAGACTATGCCAACCATGTGTTTGATTAAATGCTTATGTGAAGGAAAAGTGCCATACTAGTATGATAATATGAAATCCTCATTCATGTACAAGTTCATTCATGTCAAGTGTTTGATAAAATGTTTCAGTCAATGAATCATGGATATATGTGTGGCCATTGTGGTGCTTTAGAACTTGTACTTTATGAATCCTCCAACTTTTTATATTATAGACTGTTGATGTGATCATGTAATCAAGAAAGTCATGCTTTGTCAGTTTCCTTCCATCGAGTCCTGGGGGTACTTATACCCGAAAAATATAGTTGTGTGCCTAGATCTAGTGTCATATTTTCACGATATCCTCAGTCAAGCCATGATCCATTGAATTTAGTCAGTTATGTGACTCAGGAAATCTCAGTAATCTTAGTCAGTTATCATATCTTAGTAATATTCCTCCAGTCAACGGAACTTAGTTAATTCAGTCCAGTTCAATTCAGTAATCCATGTTCAGTGTCTATTCAGATGGGAATAGAAATTAGTATCGAGTGAACCCAAGGACGGGAACTCACCTGTTATATGAGGGTGTGAATCTTAGAAACAATCCTTGCATTCTAGAACTATATAGCCAGCGTAGGTTAAGACATTATAACCTGTTATATGAGGGTAGATGAGGTGGGTTAACCTATTATAAGAGGTTTCCCACTGTTCTCACTAGAGTTGCCTGTTATTTAAGCATTACTCACAGATTATCCTTACCAGTGATGCGTTATTGACATCCTTCCAATTGGGGTTACAGATTGGACCCGAACTCATCCATAATGGCGTATTAGGGGCATGTCGATTAGATGACTACTTCCCACGGTTTCAGTTATAGAATCAGGACTATCAAATACAGTTATTCAGTCTCAGTAATAAAACTCATATAGTTCTGCAGAATTCTAAACTGCCAGATATAGTCAACTCAGAACAGAACGGAACTCAACTAGTTCCAATAAAAACTAAACTGTCAGACACTGTCGCTCAGTATCAAAAATTTCAGTCATATAGATATCAGTATCTTATGTTATTAGTACTCAGATTCAGTAATCATGTTATCACATACTCAGTTATAGTTATTATGTATTCATGCATGCATTCTCACGTTCATGTTATCCAGTTAGTTGGTATAGTTCATGCATGTGAACTCTTTGTATTCAGCCTACCTCATATGCATACCAGTACATTCAATGTACTAACACATTTGCGCTATGGTGTTTTATACCATAGGTTTAGAAGCAGGAGCTCCAGAGCATCAGTAGTATTCCAGTCTCAGCAGTTAGAGTTAGCAGTGAGTCTTCATCCTTCGAGGATATGACTATTACTTTATTATCTCATTAATTAATTTATTAGTTGGAGTTAGTTGGGGACATGTCCCATCAACTCCTTATTCAGACAATTTAGTTAGTTAGAGGCTTTTTATACTATCATGTTCAATCAGTTTGTTTCAGGTTTTTTGGGTATTTCATACCCCACACAGATGCTATATTTTAGTAGATATTATGCCTCCATTTTTGAACCTTATGGCCTTTCAGCCTTTATTTCTGAATTTATGTGGTATATTATGCAGTATACTGGTACAGATATCAGTTATGGGTTAGCTTATGGTCCTTTGGGGTCATGAGAACTATGTAGCATTTTGGGTTCCATATTCGGGGCGTTACACGTACTCTGTCTGGGAGGCCATAAATAGTGTAAGAAAATAAATCAACTAGCAAAACTCAGCATTAGACATACTATCCTAGGGTGCTTAAGAAGGGATAAGGGGAATTGGTGGAGCTCTCTTAAGGAAATCAGAAGCAACAACCCTCGACTGGGTCTGAACTCCCAGAGTAGGATAAGATCTCTCCATATTGTCTTTAAATGGGACAGAAAAGTTTCCGTGAACTTTAGATCTTTTGGGAGGCATGATCAGAAAAGCGAATATAAATAAATTAGAGGAGATTCAAGACCTTAGACTCTATAGCTCAAAATATAATAGCAAGAAAGGGAAACATTCCTAAATTCCTTGTAGCCTCTCCCTTATAAGTGTAGTGAACTACATGTCCATAAACAAAACTCTACTTGACACTAGTTTATGGACACCCTATGAAACAAAAGCTAGGCTCTAATACCATATTTGTTACAAACCAAACTAGGGCCTAACCATGATGGGTATCTCAAGTCCACCGGGGAACAGATACCACCTTTGCACACCTTAACAAACAATATAACATCCCTAATATCAGATGAATTTTGAATATGTAACAAGATAAGTTTAAAGAATAACGGGTATATCTATAACCATCAACCATCGACAGACCAAAACAACCAGCCAACATCATCCTAGCCATAGTAATCCAGCAAAGCCTCTAACACAAGAACTAAAATCCAGTCTAGGTCAGGATTTGTTTCCAACTATGAAAGATGACAATGAACATGAAAATGATAATGTTAATGATAAGAAACTCTCTACTCTAGTCTATGATTAGAACTAATGAAATGTATGTCTTTTGATGTATGGAAGCTCACTACTTCACCATAATGAATCGACAAACCGAGCCGATCCTTCTAACTATGTGTAGGAAAAGTAGAGGTATCTCTGGTTGCTGCACTACCTAGGGATACAACGTCCAGTAATAGTTAGTGGGGTGAACACTAGCATGTAACACGGGGATAATGATAATATAAAGTTGCTATCAATAACTCAAAATTCATTCAAAACTAATGCATATAATCAAATGTATATAAATATATATATCACATGTCGGGATAGGGAACAAGTCTTAACATGAACATTTAAAACTTTAGCTTGGATTGTGTAGCTCAACTGTAATAACATAAGAAGTCACCCACGAGATATATGGGACCAACTCTCCCCCAGCTAGTAGGGCCTCCATACATATAGTTGCATGTGCTAAAGGTTATACATATGAACTATAGGTGACTCAAACCTCCCATCATATCAAAAAAACACAAGCACAAAATCATAATATATATGTGGGGGACTCATATAAATTCATTATAAATGGTTACCACAAGTTATAGCCTAGACAGTCTCCAAGGAACTCATAACTTGTTGACCCTACAACTCAACTAATATGAATAGTAATGGGACCCTATAAGTAATAAGGTCCAGTCCCAGTCAACATAGAACTCAATTAGGGTAAATACTGGACACCCTACAATTTTCACCTAATGACTCATAATGAGTCCTGATGACTCAAAGTAAGCAACTCGTACTTAGAGCAAAACTCAACGACACACTTATTGATTTGGTTATGATTTGTGTCCAATGAATCACCAAGACTCTCTACGACTCTATCCCCAAGTCATAATAAGGATAACAACTCAAGAACCATTCATTAGGCACCTTACTACGAGGGTTACATTACCTATCAAGACACCCTATGACTCATAGGGTGAGTCATAGTCAAGACAGTGAGAGTAAAATTTTAGAAATTTTCAAGGACCAAAAACCTATAAAGCCACTCTAATTCTAGATTTAATTCACAATTTATTCATAATACTTAATTCCTTTATGAGTTAAATTTAGTATCAAGCTCAAAATTTACTTATTTTTTAGGGTAAATGATCCTTGAGCACAGGGGGTGTGTTAATAGTTTTAAAATCATGATTTTAAAATTGGGCCTCACATGGGATTTGGATGGGAGCCATAGTATTAGAATACAATATGGATATCATTATTATCATATGAAATTGTGGATTACTATTTTGATAATGTTGGATCGTGCAGAGGCTTCTCAAAGGGAAAATCTCAAATTTAATGATCTTTATCAGACATTATTTAGTGTTCTAGTAGGCTAGGCATTATTTTGTGTCCTAGTAGGCTAGGCTAGGATTATTCTTTCTCTATACCATTATGTATATATACTCATATAGGTGATTTTTTAGTAGTACATAACGTTTATAGATCTTGTGTTATGACCATGTGAGAATTTTATACTCAGGATGATCTTATTGTATTTGATATGGTGGACTTTGAAGTCATAAAGTTGTTATGCTGTATCATGTGGTCTTGGATTGCTTGGCCAAGACCTTTGATGTGTTATAGAAATATAGCACTTTCGATGGTTAAAATTATGAAATTATGCAAGTTTCTTAGGATGTTTTATCAGATACGTTGTGTTTTGAGTATGTATTTTTAGGAAACTAGGTTTTGGATGCAATTCTGAACAAAATGAAGAAAATTAAATTTTTGGGTACATACAATGGCAATTTTGGGTGTATGTGCTACATACTTCGCGTATGTGAGTAAAGTATGTTGAGAAATTGAAAGTATAGAAGTTAAGCTTCCAAAAAAAGCAATAAATTCAACATACAGAGTCCACATTCTGACCCTATATTCAATATACAGACCATATATGGCCACCATATGCCCTATAGTGAAAAAATACAGAGAGTTCAGGTTTCACTTTTAGTGGCCTGACACATACAAATTTCCACACATGGTCTGTATGTTAACTTTGTATGTGCCAGAATACAAAAGTATAGAGTGTTGAATATCTAAGATTCAAGGGTGGCAACATATGAAGGACCAATTCCTGTTCGTATGTTCAATATAGGTCCATATGTAGGCTTTGTATAGGGCCATTGACTTCATTTTCCTTTTTAATTTAGGATTTGATTTTTAGGGTTTCCTTGTTTTCTATAAATACCCTAATGACATTTTGTATTCAGTTTACAAACTCTTTATAGTCACAAACATATATTCTGATTTTGAGATCTGAATTTGGTTTTAGAATTATTTTGTATTAATTTTAATTGTTAATTAAGTTGACCTTTTGGGGTTAATTATTGATTATTGTGTGATTTTGAATATTTTCAAAGATTAATTCTTTTAATTGTTACACAAATATGTGCGGTTAATCTCCCTTAGATAGGGTTGTTCGAACCTGGCTACATAATAAAGCAGTGGAAGTTTTCAATACTTCTAGATTATTGTTGTTGTAGGTATTGGAGTTTCCTACACTACAATTGATTTCTTAATTGGTGCTCACATTAGGATCCAGCCTGTATTCACTTCCAACCAGAGAGGGTGGTAACTATTTGGAAAAGAGAACACCACAACGATTTGAGGTTAGATGTCAAAATAAGCTTACTTGTATTATCTTCTTAAGCTGATTAATTCCATCTAATCAACTTGAGATCGAGAGGAGATAGTTGAAGATAAGGGTTAGTAAGACAATACTCTGAGATCGAGAGGAGATGAGTGAAATTTACCAAATAGAGCTAAGAGGTGTTGGTGATATTTATCTTACCAAATTCTACATACACAATAGCTGGATAGTTGGATTGAGCATGAGAAGCTTACTGAGTTAGAATCTAGAGGGAGCATAGTTCTAGTATTTGTTTATGATTGGATTACAACCAGAGTTGAAATTCGTTACTTGTTCGTTATTCTTACTAAAATCCCCCATTTGATTTTCCATTTTTGGCCATTGGTTACAATAGTTAAGAGCCAAAATTCCATATATTCCCTTGGGAATTGACCCCAACCTTTATTGGATGACTATATTTTACAACAACCACATAATCTTCAGGTTGAAGGTTTAGCTTGGGTGTTATCAAATTTTTGCACTGTTGCCCGGACTATGTTGTTGAGTTGTGAATAAAAGTTGTTGCTATTTATGGTTGTTTCTTTCTCTTGGTTAGGTGTACACTGGTGTATGCCTAACATATGGAGTAGAGGCAATCCCTTACTCCTACTAAATCTAAATCTAAAGAGGATCCTAGATCTGATTGGTAGGATGAAAGAGCCAAAGAGAGATAACCTTACTGAACGGTTTATGATGATACACACCAGGTGCCTCTCCCTTCTCAAGATGGAATTTAGGATGCTGTTGACAAGTAGAATGAAGTACTGTTAGCATAATCTACTAACTAGAAGAGAGAAGAAGATACTCAATGTATAGGTAGAGAGGCAGAGCTATATATGCATAGATCAAAGAATCTTTATGGTTAAGGGATGTAATGCTCCGAATTCATAACCCCGAATGCTATACGGTACTTATGACCCCGAAGGAACACAAGCTAACCCATGAATGATATCTATAATTAAGCACTGAATAATATATTTTAAAATGTGAAAAACTGCCAGAAAACTTTCCTTAAGGTTCAATGCTGAAATAAAACTTAATAAAGTATAACAATACCAAAACTAAGACAACTGTCTGAAAGTTCTCAAGTTTGAAAAAGCCTCTAAACTCTCTGAATAAGGAGTTGATGGGACAATCTCCCAACTAACTCCATCTACTGAAATGCTAAATCTAATGCAATAATAAAATAAGGATCATCCTCGAATGATGATGACTCATTGCTAAGTCTACTGCTGCTGGCTAAATCTGAACTGCTAAGGGTGATCGGGATCCCGTGCTTTTAAACCTATGGTATAAGACATCATAGCGCAAGAGAAAAGTATACGTCAGTATATGAGAATGTACTAGTATGCTAGATGAGGTAAGGCTAAATGCAAGAGTTCATATGCATGAACTATAACTGACTACATAACTTGAACATGACTGAGTGAGAATGCAGGCATGAGTGCATAAACGATAACTGAAATAGTAGTATCACTGAATACTGAATTCTAATAACTCGATTTCTGATAATTGAGTCTACTGATACTGATATTTGATTGACTGAAGCTGAGATCAGACCTCTTTAGTAGGGGATCTCTGAATCTACTAATAATGAAAATGATTGACTGAATTTGAGATCAAGCTTTTCTAATAGGTGATCTCTGAATCTATAGATCTATCTAAGGTTTTTACTGAGCTTAGTGATTGTGCCTAACAGTCCTAATTTTCATAATACTTGTCTAAGTTCTATTCTGAAGACCGAGACTAAAATTGTGGGAGGTAGTCAACTAATCGACATGCCTCATTCTGAACTAATTAGGGTCCAAATTGTAACCCCAGCTGAGAGGGTGTTAGTACCGTGCCATGAGTAAAGACAACTGCTATAGAGTCAGTCCTAACATAATAGGTTACCCCTCAGATCAGTTCTAAACTAGCGGATGGTCTCTGAGTATCTCAATCATATCTAACAGGTGACATCTCATACCTAGTCTAGCTATGTAGTTCTGGAACTTAGGGATTTCTTCTAGGGGCCCGTTCCTCACTAACGAGTGTGTCCCTATCCCTTGGCTCTCTTAGTGCTAAATCCTACTCCTAACTAAAGACACTGATCTGATTTCCTAATTCATACTAGGCCTGACTGAGCTATTACAAATCATACTATTTAACAGAATTGAACTGAGTTACTGAGTTATCCTAAGTTCTATAACTGACTAAGTTCTACTAATTGTGGCACGATCGAGATTGTCTTGAAACTGACACTGGATCTAGGCACACAGCTAAATTATCGGATATTAAATACCTCCAGGACTCGATAGCATGGATAATATAAAGCATAACAATTCTTGAATAACATGACAATGGTTTATCATTCACGATACAATCAATGAGGCATTTCATCTAGCACTTAAAAGTCATAACTTGTAAATGTATAGATAAACATATTAATGTCTCATGATTTATTCAATAAGGCCTTTTATCACATACTTGGCATGCATTAACTTATACATGATTGGAGATTTCTTGTCAACATGCTATAATGACTTTATCTCATTTACATAGACCTTTTATCAAATATATGGGGAGCATGATTTGGTCATACAATAATCAATACATCTAAATCATCAAGGATACATCAAATCCCTTGTATATTTAAGGGTTTATCATGAACATTATGTAAGTTATCACATACTAGGATCAAATCTTAAAACTTGTAAACTAAGACAAGAATCAACACCCAACAACAACATGAACATGAATATCAATTCACATAATTCATTAAAACTCATCAATATATAAGATTTGAATTTAGAAAAAGAATTCTTGAACTTCATGGGTGGAAGGGACACATGAATCAACATCTAACATACCTTAATACTTGACTTTAAGAAGATTGACAGTGAAATTCTTGAGTTTCGAGTCTTGAACTAAGAACACTAATGCTTGTTCTTGAAAGAATTTGAGAGAAAACAAGTTTACTTTGGTGAATATTTGCTGAATCTCATGTTTAAGGGCTATATAGGTGTGGGAAAATGACTGAAAAAACCAAGTGTTAATGACTGAAAATTGGGTACCGACACGATGGTCGATGGGTCGTGTCGTTGGCACCAACTCGATAGCCAATGCGCCACGTCGTCATCACGTTGGCTCACTAGAAATTGCCTTAAACTGAGAAAATTTTTATCTATTAATGCGATGGACGATGCAACGCGCCAACATCACGTCGACTCACTATTTTGGAAACTAGAGCTTGGTATAAACGAGGTCCAAAAAATCCAAAACTTTTTTGGGAATCCCTATTGATAGCCTTGATCATGAATTAACTAAGAAATAGAAATTAAAAGGACTTTAAGGTCACGAAATGAGATTCCCACAAAATGAGATTGCCAACTTTCGAAGGCTAAAAATATAAACTTAGTCTGAAAACTTAGCTAGAATTTTCTAAGTCTAGGACACCTTGGCAAGAATTAATGGACTGAATTAAGCTTAGGATTTTGTGGGGTATTACAATATCTTCCCCGAAAAAGGGTTACTTTTTAATGAAGGTCCTTTCTTTCTCTCTCATTCTCAATTCACAACCCACGCTCTTCTTCTTTGACTGATCAGCCAGTACCAGCACCGGTGACAGGTAAGGGTACCTTCTTTTCATCTCTCCCTCAAGCTCTCTCTCTTCCCCATCTCTCCCCCTTTCTTCCAAATTACTTCTCTCTCTTTTCCCCTTCTTTACAATCTAGTCACTGATATCACCGGCGGGATAAAGGTTTTCGCCGAATCAAATTCAGAAACGAGCACCAAAACACAGATCTAGTAATCCCTAGGACACGCTCCAGTGACAGGTACAATTAGTGAAGCTCCGAAAGAATATTTTTGGCAACTATATTTTTAGCAACCAACTTTAAAGCCAGAGTCAATGGCACCATCTGCACATGATATTACCCCAGTGACATCTAACCTTTTTATTTACATACTTTTACAATTTATTATTTACCGTTCTTGTTTGCCTTGCTATTTCTTATGATTAGAGTTGTGTCCATTTGCAAGGCCGAGTAGTTTTATCTGTGCGCGATCACTGCTTCCCTGCTGCTTTTTTGTTTCCTTTTTGCCTTTTGTTGATCTGTTTTGTTGTTTCTCAGTTTAGGGCTTAGTTTTTGGTTCTTAAGTAGTGGAGGTAGAGGTTGATAGTGGTATAGGTTCATGTCCGAGGGGGTTGGGGTTGGAGCTAGTTTTAGGTAGGGGTGAAGAGGAGAGGGTAGGGGTAGGTGGGAAGTTTAGGTCAGGTATTATGGAAGGTATGGTAAGGGATGGTAGAGGTAGGAGAGAGGTGAGAGTTGATAGGTTGGGGGTAGGTTCGTGGAATATAGGAACCTTTTGGGTAAGTCCATAGAGCTGGTCAAGGTTCTTAAGAGGAGGAAGATCACCATTACATGTGCGTAGGAGACTAAGTGGGTAGGGTCTAAGTCTAGGAATATGGATGGGGATAAGCTGTGGTACTCTGGGTGCGACAGGTGCCGAAATGGAGTAAAGATCTTAGTGGATGAGGAGCTTAGAGAGCAGGTGGTAGAGGTTAAGAGGGTTAGTGATTAGCTAATGACGATTAAGCTGGTCGTTGGGGAGTTTTCGCTACATGTGTGCTGTGTTTATGCACCGCAGGTAGGCTTGTCTAACGAGGAGAAAATAAGGTTTTAGGATTCATTGGGTGAGGTGGTAAGAAGCATGCCTAGTTTGGAGAAGATTGTCATAGTGGGGGACTTCAATGGACAAATTGGGGTTTTACCTTGAGGTTAAGAATATGTGCATGGAGGTTTTAGATTCGGCGATAGGAATGAAGAAAGAGCTGCTCTATTAGATTTTGGAAGGGCCTTTGGGTTGGTGGTGGTGAATTTGAGCTTCTCGAAGAAGAAGGATCACCTAATTACCTTCCAAAGCGCGGTTGCCAAGACTCAAATTGACTTTTTGTTGCTTAGAAAGGGGGATAGGGATCTTTGTAAGGGCTGTAAATTCATTACTAGTGAGCATTTTTTGACCCAGTATAGGCTTTCGGTGAAGGACTTGACTATCAAGAAGGGTACGAAGAGGAGGGATGGAAAGGGTCGGCCTAGAATTAGGTGAGGTGGTTTAACACTGGGCAGTGCATTAGAGATTGAGGAGAAAGTGATAGGTTTGGGGGTGTGAGAGTACAGGGGGGATGTTGAGACTATGTGGGATAGGGCTACCAGTAACATCACGGAGGCTGCTAGAAAAGTTTTAGGTGTTTTGAGGGGTTGAGCAGGACGACATAAGGGAGACTGGTGGTGGAATTAAGAAGTTTAGAAGAAGGTAGAGACTAAAAAGGGGGCGTATCTTAAGTTGATTGAGAGTAATGATGTAGAGGAGAAACAGGTGAATAAGGAGGCCTATAAAGTTGCAAGAAAGGAGGCTAAGCTTGCAGTTACAGTGGCTAAAACTATAGCATTTGAGAGCTTATATGCGGGGTTAGATGCGAAAGGCTAGAAAAAGAGGTTGTATCGGCTTGCTAAGGTTAGGGAGAGGAAGGGTTGGTAATTCGACCAAGTGAAGTTCATTAAAGGAGAGGATGGTACAGTTTTGGTGTAGGATGTCCACATTAAGAAGAGATGGCAGGAGTATGCCATAGTCTTTTGAACGACAAGGAGGATAAAGGCATCGAGTTAGGAGAGCTAGAGCACTCAGAGGAGAGACCTGATTTCAGTTATAGTAGACGTTTTAGGGTTGAGGAGGTCAGAGAAGCTATTTATAGAAAGTAAATGGCAAGGGCGATGGAGCCTGATGAGATTCCAGTGGATATTTGGAAGTTTATAGATAGGGTTGGTTTAAGGTGGTTGACTAATTTGTTTAACAACATTTTCAAGAAGACAAGGATGTCGAATTCTTGGAGGTGGAGTATGATGATTCCATTATATAAAAACAAGGGAGACATCCAGAGTTGCACTAACTATAGAGGTATCAAGCTGTTGAGTCATACTATGAAGATTTGGGAGAGGTTAGTTCAGCTGGGATTGAAGAAGATCATGTTCATTTCATAGAATCAGTTTGGTTTTTCGCCTGGTCACTTTATGACAGAAACAATCCACCTGGTAAGGAGATTGGTGTAGCAGTATAGGGAAATGAAGAAGGATTTGCATATGGTGTTCATCCACTTGGAGAAGGCTTATGACAAAGTTTCGAAGGAGGTTCTGTGGAGATGTTTAGAGGCCAAAGAGGTACCAGTGGCATACATCAGAGCTATTATGGACATGTATGATAGAGGGAAGACTTGGATGAGAACGGTGGGAGAGGATTTTGAGCATTTTTTGGTCCAGATAGGGTTACACCAGGGTTCGACTCTTAGTCTATTCCTATTTACATTAGTGATAGACGTGTTGACACAGAGTATTCAAGGGATGGTGTTGTGGTGTATGTTGTTCGTTGAATATATAGTGCTTATTGATGAGACGAGGGTGGGTGTGAATAAAAAATTGGAGGTTTGAAGGCAAACCATTGAATCTAAGGGGTTCAGGTTGAGTTGGTCCAAGACGGAGTATATGGAATGCATGTTTTGTGAAAAGAGGAAAGAGGACGATGTGCTGGTGAGATTGGATTCCCAGGATGTCCGAAAAAAGATAGTTTTAAGTATCTTAGGTCTATGATTCATGGGAATGACGAGATTAATAAGGATGTCTCTAACTGTATTAGAACAAGTTGGATGAAATGAAGGCTCACCTCAGGAGTGTTATATGACAAGAAGGTGCCACTAAAGCTTAAAGATAAATTCTACAGAGTGGCAGTCCATCTTGCTATGCTATGTGGAGCATACTACTGGCCAGTCAAGAACTCCCATATTCAAAAAATAAAGGTAGTGGAAATGAGAATGTTGCATTGGATGTGTGTACTTACCAGAGAGGATAGAGACAGGAATGAGACCATCTGAGAGAAGGTAGGAGTCGCTTCGTTAGAGGATAAGATGCATAAAAGAAGGTTGAGATGGTTTGGGCATATGATGAGGAGGGGCACGGATGTCCCAGTTCGTAGGTGTGAGAGTTTAGCATTAGATAGATTCAGGAGAAGGAGAGGTAGGCTGAAAAAGTACAGAGGGAAGAGATTAGACATAATATGGAGCATCTTCTGCTTACTGAGGATATGCCCCGAGATATGAAGGTATGGAGGTTGCGGATAAAGGTAGAAGGCTAGGTTGTGTGTGTGGATTTAGTAAGTAGTTAGAAGAACTTAGGTTGATTTGGGCTAGTAACCCTAGGATTGGGCCCAGAGATAGGAGCCCGATCAGGTGGGCTTGGGTCTCTTTTTCCTATTACACTTATTTATTTTATTTCTTATTGCTTTGATTTCTATTTTTATTGTGTCTTATTCCTTTTCATGTTATGCCATCCATCTTGCTTCTTATTTAATTACGTTTTGGTCTACTTTTCTCTATCTTGAGCTGGGGGTCTATCGGAAATAATCTCTCTACTTCTCTGGAGGTAGCGGTATGGATTGCGTACATTCTACCCTCTCTAGACCCTACTTGGAGAGAATACACTAGGTTAGTTTTTGTTGTTGTTGTTGTTACAATATCTCACCCTTGGAAACATTCATCCTTGAATGAGACTAACTAAGCTGAGATTTCTGATAGACTAACTTACTTACTGGACATGAACATCTTAAGCATGACTACATAACCGACATTACTAATTTACTGAAATTTCATACTGGACATTCATATCTAATGCATGGATACTTGACTCATAAATGCATGACTGAATTTGCAATTGTGACACATATCGAGTTTGTAAGGAAAATCTAATGGTGAAACAAATGGGTTTAAGGACATAAAAGTATCAGGGAAAGCATAGGGTATCTCCCTCTTGGGACACTATGTCCCTCTAAGACTGCTTAATTCACTGAGATACTAGGGTGATGCACAGGGCACCTACAAATTGAATCTTGACTAATTATCTGAGATTTAAAACTAATTCATGATTAATGAACTGAGCTGAACTCGCAACTACTAAGATGTTCTATATGGGAATAGTTACATTTTGAGATTTCTAATAATATGACTAGATTGAAAGATGGGAAAAACAAACCACACAAATTTGACTGCTTGACTGCCAAACTGAATTGCGGCTTTACTGACTAACTCATACTGAAAACTTAAGCTCAACTAGGAGCCAAGGATCTAATAAAGAATATCATGAAGATGAAAAACTCATAAAATACCTGAATCTATGTTAAGGGAACTTTCCCGATCATGGCGAGCCTGAAGTGCATAAAATCTATTCTTACACTGACCACTAGTGGTACTGGAAGTAGTGCCCTGCTGATGCAAATCTTTAACACTCTGAGCCAAAACTGTACGCTCCCTCAGCCTGTGGCCTGGCTTACCACATCCAAAACATACCTCTATTTCATCTCTAAATTCACCTAGGTGATACCTACCACACTTTTCACAAAGCAAATAGGTACGATCACTTCTCACACTACCCTGGGTTTTGGAGCCTAGTGCCCCATCATGACTGTCATTCCTGAACTTTGGTACTGGTGCACTAGCTGAAGATGGAGCTGGGACTAACAACTTATAACTATGTTGATAACGGTTACCACCCTATGACCCTGGCCGAGAAAAACTAAAACTACCTATTTTGGCATTCTTATTTACTCTCTCTTTTCTTGGCTTTCTCTTCCTAAATTTGTTGAGTGTGCATCATTAATATAGAAAGATACATATCTCTATTGAGCATAGCAGTTTTACACTCCTTAACCACCAACCAAGACACACCGGTCACTAATTTACTCGTGCATGCTCTAGGGTCATTCATCTGATCAGGGGCATACTTAGGCAACTGGTTGAACTTAAGGCAATACTCCTTCACTATCATAGAGCCCTGGGTTAGGTTCATGAACTTTTCTATCTTAGCTTCCCTAATATTAAGTGGGAAAAACTTGTGTAAGAACGGATCTTGAAATATCTGCCAAGTCATGGGAGATTCATCCTCCCATCTATTCTTCTTCCATATCACTACCCAATCATAAGCAACATCCTTCAGCCTATAGGATGTGAACTCTACACTCTCCTCTTAAGATACTTGCATAATTTGGGTGATCTTCTTTAACTCATCAAGATAAAGATGTGGGTCCTCATCTACCTTTGAGACAAAGAATTCTGGTTGTGGCTAAATCCCTATCTTACTGAGGTGGAGCTGTAGCCTGACATTAATGCTGAATATTTGTTCTCACAACTTGGGCTAACGCCTAAAAGGCTTCTTGAAACTCTGCATGTGACATATTCTCATTCAAAGGATCTGTGGCCTGAGTTGGCTGGATATCATTTCGATGGGCATTAGCTATGCCAGGAGGCATATTCTGAAAATGAAAGAAAGAAACAAATTAGACTGAGGGTTTTACTGGAGCTCATGCTCACTCGCATGATATGAATACTGAAAGAAGGGAACTGTTCCTAAAGCATCTCATAGACTCCTGTACATAAATGTGGTGCACAATACACCCATGCACAAAACTTTACTAGATATAGCTTTTCGGACTTTCGAGGACACTATTGAACCTTAGGCTCTAATACCAAGTTTTTAAAGCCCTAGATTCTGAACCTCGGACACTACACGGTGCTTATGACCCCGAAGGACCATAATCTAACTCATGAATTATATCTATAACTGAGCACTAAATAATATACTATGAAATATGAAAAACTAGCAGAAAAATTTCCATAAGGTTCAATAGTTAAATAAAACTAAATAAAGTATAGCAATACCAAAACTAAAACTACTGTCTAAAAATTCTCTTGTCTAAAAAAACTTCTAAACTGTCTGAATAAGGAGTTGATGGGAAAATCCCTAACTCACTCCATCAACTGAAATGCTAAATCTTATACAATAATAAAATAAGGAACATCCTCAAATGATGAGGATTCACTACTAAGTCTACTGTTGCTGGCTGAATCTAAACTGCTAATGGAGCTTAGAATCCCATGCTTCTGAACCTATGGTATAAGACACCATAGAACAAGAGAAAGATATACATCAGTATGTGAGAATATACTGGTATACCAAATGAGGTAAGGCTAAATGGAAGGGTTCATATGCATAAACTATAACTGACTACGTAATGTAAACATGACTAAGTGAGAATGCAGGCATGAGTGCATAAATAATAACTAAAATTGTAGTATCACTGAAAATAAATTCTTATAACTGGATTTCTGATAACTGAGTCTACTGATATTGATATCTGATTGACTAAATCTGAGATCAGGCCTATCTAGCAAGTGATCTTTGAATCTACTATTAATGAAAATGATTGACTGAATCTGAGATCAAGCCTATCTAGTGGGTGATCTCAGATTGTCTTGAAACTGACATTGACTCTAGGCACAAAACTAAATTATCAGGTATTAAATACCCCTAGGACTTTATAGCATGGATAATATAAAGCATGACAATTCTTGAATAACATGACAATGGTCTATCATTCATGATACAATCAATGAGGCATTTCATCTAGCACTTTAAATTCATAACTTATAAATGTATAGAGAAGCATATTAATGTCTCTTGATTCATTCAATAAGGTCTTTCATCAAATACTTGGCATGCATTAACTTATACATGATTGGGGATTTCTTTTCAACATGCTATAATGACTCTATCTCATTTACATAGGCCTTTTATCAAACATATGGAGATCATGCTTTGGTCATACAACAAGAAATATATCTAAATCATAATGGCTACATCAATTTACATGCAAATTTAAGGGTTTATCATGAGCATTATGTATATCATCACATACTAGGATCTAATCTTATAACTTGTAAACTAAGGCATGAATAAACACCCAACAACATGAACATGAATATCAATTCACTTAATTTATGAAAACTCATAAATATATAATTTTTGAATTTAGAAAAAGGATTCTTGAACTTCATGGGTGGAAGGGACCCATGAATCTACATCTAACATACCTTAATACTTGAATTTAAGAAGATTGACGGTGAAATTTCTGAGTTTCAAGTCCTGAACTAAGAACCCTAATGCTTGTTCTTGAGAGAATTTGAGAGAAAAGAAGTGTAATTTGGTGAATAATGGCTGAATATCTTGTTCTAGGGCTATATAGGGGAGCGAAAAGACTAAAATAACCCTAGGGTTGTGATTGTTTTAATGACTAAAAATAGGGTACTAATGCGCCGATCAACGCATCACGTCATTGGCACCCACGCGATAGCCAACGCGCCATATCAACATTGCGTTAGCTAACTGGAAATTACCTTGAGGTGAGGAACATTTAATTGTCGATGTGATGGATGACACGACGTGCCAACATCGCATCGACTTATTATTTTGGACACTAGATCTTGGTCAAAATGAGATCCAAAAAATCCAAAACCCGTACAGGAATCGCAATTGACATCCTTAATTATGAATTAACTAAGATATAGACATTTAAAGGACTTTAAGGTCTCGAAATGAGATTGCCCACTTTCGAAGGCTAAAAAAATAAACTTAGTCTTAAAATTTAGCTAGAATTTTCTAAGTCATGGACCCCTTGGCAAACATTAATGGACTAAATTAAGATTAGGATTTTGCGGGGTCTTATAGGGGAACTTACAAGAGCATCTATCACTACATGGAATGAGTTGCGTAGGAAATTCTTGAACAAATTCTTTCCATATCTACGATGTTGCAGCTTAAGGATGATATTTATAATTTCAGGAAGTTATAGTCAGATTGTATGAATAAGGCTTTGCTCTGGTTTAAGAAGAAGCTAAGTATGATACCCAACCATTAAATTTCATGGACAAGCTTATTGGAGATATTCTATAGAGCCATGGAAGACACTATCTCTGAAGGAGCTTTTATGAGATTACGCTAGGTGGTAGCTACTAATATTATAGATCATATATCTCTAACTAATCAACGGTGGAAAACTTGAGAATTTGAGAAGGTATCTGACACTTATGCCATTATAGTTTCCAGTGACCAGAAAGTAGCTGAGGATCCTATAGCTTAAGATATTTATCTCTTGAGGACTGATATTGGTGAGTTGGAAAAATAGTTTGCAACCATAAATTCCTAAAAGGTGAATGTAGTAGGAGAATAGGGTGCAACCTCTAGAATTTATGAGTCTGAGTTAGAGGAGGAGGCAAAGTATTTGGATCATCTGTTGGTTGGTTTCTGAGCTCCAAGGAAAGGAAACCAAGGTCAAAACTATTATAATGATATATATAGAGACTAGATTAGGGACAAAGACAGTGACTAAATAAGGAGCGATGATTATAGGTAGAAAGGACATAGGTATATTCTACCTAGAAAATAAGATACAAAATCAAGAATTGAAGAAATGTTATCAGTATTGATGAAAAGTCAAGAGAGTCAGGAAATATGCCTTAAAGAACTTAGGGATAACATTTCAGTCTTGACCCAGAAGGTTGAGTTTCATGCTACTGTTATCAAGAAGTTTGAGTAGCAGTTTGGGCAGATTTGTGCCACTTTAAATCAAAGATAGCCAGGTATCCTTCCTAGCGACACAGTACAAAATTCTCCAAACCTTGTTCATTGTATGACTATTAACACTGGGAGTGGTACCCCTTTTGATGGTTACTCTGTTCCTACTAGTAAGGAGCTAAATAAAGATAATATTATTTCTGATGAGTCACTTGGAGCAGAGTTTAAAAATATGACCAATAGTGATGATGATTTTGAGAGTCATGACTGGATCGCTGATGAGCCTGATGATAAAGTGCAGCATTATAGTGTGATTTCTTCTGTACTATTGGCAGGAAAGAATAGAGGACCCTGAGTTAGTCATCCTTCCATGTTCGATTGGATATTTCAATATCAACCAGGCTTTGTGTTATCTAGGAGCTGGAATTGATTTAATTCCACTGGTAATATACAAGGAGATGAGGATGGGGGTAATTAAACCCACATCCAAGAGGTTGCGGATGGCTGACTTATCTGTGAAGAAACTGGTAGGTGTTTTATGTAATGCATAAGTAAGGGTGGCATTCTTTACATACCCAACTGATTTCATAATTCTAAACTATGAAGTGGAAGATGAAGAATCAATTATATTGGGTAGACCCTTTATGTCCACTATTTCGTGTTGATTGTTATGGATTTGGAGGAGATTACCTTCAAACTGAAATAAGCAAATGGTTTTTGATATTTGTATGAAAGTACAACAGTCAGATGATATGTGAGTGGTGGTACTAACAGATGTTATGGATGATAATGTGGTTTCAAAAGATGTTCCTATTGAGGAAAGATTAGGTATTAAATCATAAAAAAAAGTGATCCTGAATTTTGAGATTGATTGGATAGCAGAATACAAAAAGATGGTTAGTGCATTACAATGTAGAGGTTTTTTACAAAAATGCCCCTAAAAAGATGGATCATGATTTGAAAAATAGAACTACGCTTTTAGAAAAATCATTCATAGAGGATCCACTAATATTATAATTGAAAGCCCACCTATTTCATTTGCAGTAATCATTTTTGGGGGGAAACAGTACCTTACTAGTGATTATTATGACATATATGGTAGGATCACAGATGGAAACTTTGATATTTATATTGCAAAAATTCAAGAGAACTATTGGAAGGACCATTGTAAACATTATAGAGATTCCACTAGGTATATGTACATATAAGATACATCTTGATCCCGACAACATTCCTAACATTGAGCATTAGAGGCAATTTAACCCTCTATGAAGGAGGTGGTGAAAAAATAAGTAATCAAATGGTTAGATGATCGAGTAGTATTCCCGGTTACTGATAGCAATTAGGTTAGGCTGGTTCAATGTATACTAAAAAAGGGTGA
Organism: Capsicum annuum; assembly: GCF_002878395.1. Lineage (NCBI taxonomy): Eukaryota > Viridiplantae > Streptophyta > Magnoliopsida > Solanales > Solanaceae > Capsicum > Capsicum annuum. The sequence goes on from NC_061121.1 coordinate 205,450,661, forward strand.
AATCACAGTGTTTCCCAATGATAAAAATAAACTAGTGCCCATGAGCCCAGTGACTAGTTGGAGAGTATACATGGATTATACGAAATTGAACACTTGGATACAAAAGGACCACTTCCCTATGCCTTTGATGGATTAGATATTGGATAGATTATTAGGCAGAGGTTGGTATTGTTTTCTTGATGGCTACTTGGGTTATAATCAAATAACTATTGCTCTTGAGGACCAAGAAAAGACGACTTTCACCTACCTCTATGGGAATTCTGAGTTCAAGAGAATGTCATTCATGTTATGCAATGCTCCATCAACATTTTAGAGATATATGATTTCCATATTCTATGACATGGTGGAGGACACAATAAAGGTATTAATTCAATACTTTTTAGTGGTTGGGGATTTATTTGGTTACTCTTTGGTCCATTAGGTGTAACGCGCCAAAATCAGATCCTGGGACATCACACGGTACTCAAGGCTACGAGTAGCCTCAAGCTAACCCTTTGAGCCTGCTACTAAGTCAGAACCTTACTTCAAGATCATCTAGTCAAGAATAATACTATATTATACCAAAACTAAACTGTATAAACTGTAGATAAGGTCTAAACAAAAAATACTGAAAGTCTATAAATAAACTCGTAGTCCGACAAGCCTCTACTACTAATAAAGATTTAGAGAGCCATTGAGACAGACCTCCAACTGACTCGGACTAAATTGAAAATGATAACTCAAATACTATAAAAGCTGGAAATTTGAAGAAATAGGCCTTCGAATCATGAGGACTCACCAACTATAGGAGCATTGATAAAGATGCTCAAACTACTCACGCTGTTGATACGGAGCACCTGAACCTACATTATAAGACAATATAGCACATAGATGTATATGTGGATCAACACTTTGAGGATGTACTGAGTATATGTGGGTGTAATGCATAAGTAAACATCATCATAATTAGAAAGTAAATGTATGTGGATGTATATGACTCACATAAGCTTGATTATCCAAAATATCAAAATATAAAATCATGTACCACCAATCATACTTGTAAATCTAGTGAGTCATAACACTTAGTCTTATAAAAGATTTTCTATCAATTCTTTTCTTTTGAAACTTAGAAGCTTTGTTAGCTTTGGAAATCTTGAAACTTTGGGAATCAGAGACTTTGGGACTCAGGGACTTTGGGCTTAGGAGTTTCTTCTAACCGACATAAACCATATGAGATGACATAGAGTCCAACATCTTGCCCATGTTGGGGAGAGCTATTCTAACCTTGCCATAGGAATAGAACCTTAACTTGACTGATCACTATCTTGTCCATCCATGTAGAAGTGGGAATAATCTTAATCCTATGGTGGCACGTAGTTCTGGGGCATGAGACCTTGGAATCATACCCAACTCGGTGCTAAATACTACTCCTATCTTATGCTTAGAACTTTATCAAATCCACCTTAAAATAGCATAAGGGATTATAGTTAAAATTGATTATGCTTCTCTTCCTTAAAACTCAACTATATGAAAAATATGGATTCCTTGTCTTAGCTTAGGATAAAAAGATCAATCTTTGCTCTTGAAATCACTTATCAAAACTTTTCAATAAAACTTTAGATCATAATCTCCTCTTAAACTCATTACTTGTACTTTAGGACTCAAAGTATAAAGCTTTGATACATAAAAATCGTATTTAAACTTCATGCTCAACAATTATCTTAGAAGCTTTCAACCATCTTAATCAAGATCGTGGAAAATAACTCATAATATAAATCTCATGATTTCAAACATGGATATATGTAAATATTTTTCAATTGAAGCCTTAAATAATATGATAATTTCATAAATGAAAAATAATAAGAATTGGGTATCAACGCTAACTTGCAAATCATGTAATCTTTAATAAAAATCAAGTTTTTAGGATGAACTAAATGAATAAGCTTTCTTTTTGAGATGCTATTTGTGCTCTTGAATGAAGATTCTTGAAGCTCTTGGTCTAGGGATCTTAAATCTTGAAACAATTTGGAAAAGGATGGTGGAAATCTTGAGTTTCTTGGAGATGAATATTGAAGCCTAGGGTTTTGGATGAGAGTAATTTTAATGAAACTTAGCACATAATGCTACTAAAAGGCTTTAATAATGTGTTTGGATGGATTGGGGGTTAGGGAAAAGTCCAAAATACCCTCCTTAACTCTTGAATGAAAGTAGAAAAATAAACTTTGGTCCCGATTTTTGGCCTTGGCATGATGTGCCACTATTGCACCAAGCCACTGGAAAATGCTAACTGGGAAAATGTTTGGTGGCACGATGTGGAGGTATCACATTGCTACCTTGGATGGAATGTAGAAACTCGGCGTGACGCACCATTAATATGGACCTTCACTGGGATTGAAAAATTGGAAATTTAGATCTCTCCGCAACGCGCCAATATCGCAGAGCGGCACTGGAAATTGAATATTAGGAATTAACACTTCTCTGTGATGCGCTAAGGGTCCAAATGATGGTGTTTTGCAATTAGAACTTAAAATACCCATAACTTCTTACCTGTTTATCGTATTTAATTAAATTTATATCGTTGGAAAGGTTATTCAGTTTCCTGCGTCATGGAAAGTCCAAATCTAAGGAATTCTACAAAAAATAAACATCATTCATTCTAAGATCTAATCCTTGACATTTTTGGGATGAGTTTAAACTAAGAAAATCTTGGGGTATTACAATATCTCCCCTTTGGAAACATTCATCCTCGAATATGGCTAGTTAACCTGAAATTTCTAAGGAATCTGGGAATATAAGATAGTATGCATAACTGGAATGAAATGAATAAATAAATGTAAATCATTCTGAGCTTCTGAGTAATTCTGTGAGTGCATAAACTTACATGAGGACAACTATATAGTTGATTATCTTATTAGAAAGTAACTAAATCAAGAAAGAGTATTACCTTTGGCTAGATCTAAGTTTCTGGAGAAAAGGAGGGGGTACTTGGCTCGTATATCTACTTCTTCTTCCCAAGTAGTGCCCTCAATCAGCTTATTTCAACAAAGAACATTGACCAAGGGAACTTCTTTGTTCCTTAGTCTACGGATCTGATGATCTAAAATCTCAACTGGAATCTCTTAGTATGAAAGGTTGTTCTAAATTTCTGATCTTTCTAAAGAAATTACAATGGTGGAGTCACTGATGCATTTCTTAAGCATAGAGACGTGGAATACAGGATGAACGGATGACAAGTCTGCGGGCAACTCAAGATCATAAGCTACTTTCCGAACATGACTCAAAATGCAGAAATGGCCAATATATTAGGGACTGAGCTTCCCCTTCTTGCCAAATATCCTCACCTCTTTTATGGATGAAATCTTCAGATACACTAAATCACCAATTTGAAACTCAAGATCTCTCCTTTCAACATCCATGTATGATTTCTGATGACTCTGGCCTGTTTTTAGTCTTTCTTAAATCAACCTGAATTTCTCCATGGATTCAAACACTACATCAGGCCCCAGTAATGTGGCCTCACCCATTTCAAACCAACCTATGGGTGACCTATATATCCTCCCATACAGAGCCTCAAAATGGGCTATCTGAATGCTAGAATGGTAATAGTTATTATAAGAAAACTCAATCAATGGAAAATGCTTATCCCAACTACCTTTGAAATTAAAAGCACACGCCCTTAACATATCCTCTAGGGTTTGGATAGTCCTCTCTGCTTGTCCATCTATCTTAGGGTGGAAAGCTGAACTAAGATAGATTTGGGTACCAAGACCCTTCTAAAACGCTCTTCAAAATTGGGAAGTAAACTGAGTATCCCTATCTAAGATAATAGACAAGGGAACTCTATTCAATCTGACTAACTCTTGGATGTACACCTTAGCATATTCTTCAGCTGTATAGGATATGTGAACTGGCAAGAAATGCAATGACTTAGTCAATTATGTAGAATAACCCATATCAAATCATGATGACGATGCGATCGGGGTAAACCAGTCACAAAATCCATATTCTCCTCTTCCCACTTCCAAGTGGGGATACTAAACTCTTGCAATGTACCACTAGGTCTTTGGTGCTCTACCTAAACCTGTTGACAAGTTGCACACTTTTCTACAAACTCTACTATATCTTTCAGCATACCACTCCACCAATAAATTTCCCATAAATTGCGGTGCATTTTGGTAGCACAGGGATGAATAGAATAATGCGAGCCATGCGCTTCAGCGATAAATCTCTATCTCAGATCATCTATACAAGGAACACACAATCTACCATGGTATACCAACATGCCATCTCCCCCTTGGGAGAAAACTTCTACCCTTTGGCCTTTAACTGACTCTTTTAGTTTGACCAAACTAGAATCCATGTCATGCTTCTCAGTCACTTCTAAAACTAGGGAAGACTCGGAACTACTCTGAATCCAAACATTTCCTTAAGCTAAATCAACCAACCTAACACCTAATCTAGCTAAGCAATGAAATTCTCGAACTAACTATTTCTTATCATTCTCCACATGAGCAACACTGCCCATAAACAATCTACTAAGGGCTTCTACCACTACATTAGCCTTGCCCTGATGATACAACACACTCATATCATAATACTTCAACAACTCCAACCACCTTCTTTGATAAAGATTCAACTCCCCTAGAGTAAACACATACTGTAAGCTTTTGTGGTCTGTGAATACATCAACATGAACACCATATAAATAGTGTCTCCAGATTTTCAAAGAAAACACCACAACAGCTAATTCCAGATCATGGGTTGGCTAATTATTTTCATGAAACTTCAACTGTCTAGAGGCATAGGCTATGAACTTACCTCTCTAAATCAACACATAACCCAAAATAACTCTAGAAGCATCACAATACACCATAAAACCATTGGTACGATCAGGTAATGCTAATACTGGGGCTAAGGTCAGTCGAGTCTTCAACTCCTGAAAACTCTTCTCGCAGGAATTTGACCATTGGAACATAAATTTTTTTAGGTCAATCTAGACATAGGAGATGTAATAAATGAGAAACCTTCAACAAAATAGAGGTAATAGCCAGGTAGACCCAAGAAACTCCTAATATCTGATGGAGAGATAAGTTCAGGCCAGTTTCTTATGACTTTTATATTTTGGAGATCAACTCTAATGCCATCAACGGAAATAATATGACCGAGAAAGGCTACGAACCTTATCCAAAATTCACACTTGCTAAAATTGGAAAATAATTAATGATCTCTAAAAGTTTGCAAGACAACTTTATGATGATCGACATGGTCATCCTCACTACGGGAGTACACAAGGATATCATCTATGAACACTATGACAAACATATCTAGGTACTTCTTGAACACTCAATTCATGAGGTCCATGAAAGTTACTGGAGCATTGGTTAGATTGAAAGACATAACTAGAAAATCAAAATGACCATAACGAGTTCTAAAAGAAGTCTTCAAAATATCACATTCTCTAACTTTAAGCTGATGATAGCTGGATCTAAGGTTTATCTTTGAGAAATAACTTGAACCTTGCAATTGATCAAACATGTCATCAATTCTAGGAAGAGGAAATTTGTTCTTGATTGTGACCTGATTTAGCTGACGATAGTCAATGCACATACATAAAGAACCATCTTTCTTTCGTAAGAATAGAATAGGAGTGACCCATGGAGAAACACTAGGCCTTATGAAACCTTTATCTAAAAGATCTTTGAGTTTCTCCTTCAACTCCTTAAGATCTGCGGGATCCATACGTTAAGGAGGAATAAAAATAGGTTGAGTATCTGGGAGAAGGTCAATACCAAATTCTATCTCTCTATTAGAAGGTACCCCTAGGAGATCTTCTGGAAAGTCATATGGAAACTCATTTACTACATTGACTGATTGAACTATTAGGGTCTCAAAATTAGTGTCTTTGACTTAAACTAAATGGTAAATATAACTTTTGAAAATCAACCTTCTGTCCTTAAGATAAGATATGAAATGTCTCTTGGGAGACACTGAATTACTTTACCACTCAAAGACTGGATCATATGGAACTGAAACTGTACCATTCGGGTGTGGCAATCTATAGAAGCATAATAGGAATGAAGGCAATCCATACCCAGAATTAGATCAAAATCAACCATGTCTAACTCTATCAGGTCAGCTAATATGACCTTATGAAAGACGGTGATAGGACACTTTTTATAAATCTGTTTGGCAACAACTGACTCACCTACTAGATTAAAAATTAAGAAAGACTCATGGATCTTTTCAGAACTTATCTCAATATTTATAGCCACTAATAGGGTCACATAAGAAAAACTCGACCCAGGGTCTAACAACACATAAACATCCAAATAAAAGACGCGAAGCTTACCAGTCATAAAATTTGGGGAATCTTTCTGTTCCTGGCGTGATGGCAAAGCATAAAATTAATTCTGGTGCTGACCACCATCGGTACTAAATGAAACGCCTTAAGGAGGGGCTGGGCAAACTATAGGGGCTGGTGCATTGGTAGCCTGAGTCTAAGGATGAACATCTCTGTTTCCATGCTTAGCTTACAAACACTCTCTAATTCATGTCCCAACTTTCCTCAACCTAAAAAAACCATTCTGTTAGGCCAAGCACTCATAGGGATATGTTCTGCTATACTTAACACATGGAGGATAATTGGGCTAACCACTCATGCTATTCTGGGATCTAGACATAGAAGACTATGGGCAATTTCCCCTATGGGATCTAGTCTGACCATACTTTAACTGCCCAGTTCTAGCCCTCTTATTTAATCTCTGAATTGCAGTTCTACACTCTTTACCTACTAATCCAGACACACCAGTCATAAACTTACTAATGCTTGACCTAGGGTCATCTATTTGATCTGGGGAATACTTAGACAACTTTTAAACTTGAGGCAATACTCCTTAACTGTCATGGAGCCCTGCCTTAGGTTCATGAACTCTTCTATCATAGCTTCCCTCATCTCTAGTGGGAAGAATTTATCTAAGGATGCATCTTGAAATGTCTTCCAAGTCATGGAAGCTGCATTCTCCCCTATACTCTTCTTCCACATCACTACCCAATAATAAGCAACATCTTTCAGCCTATAGGATTCCAATTTTAAACTCTTTTCCTCAGTAAAATTCATCACTTAGGTAATATTCTTCACTTGATCAAGATACAACAATGGATCCTTACCTACTTTTGACCCAAAGAATTTCGGTGGGTTCATTCTAAAAAAGTCTCGAATTCTGACTATAGCTACATCCCCATCCTACTGAGGTAGGACTGTAGCCTAATGATTACCTTGAATATTAGCAGTCATAGCTTGGTCTAGAGCCTGAAAAGTTGGCCGACACTCAGCATATGACACATTCTTATTCAAAGAATCGGTGGGCTGAGGTAGTTAGTTATCATTTCTATGGGCATTAGCTCTGCGAGGAGGCATATTTTATAATAAAAGAGCATAAGTTAATAGTTAATAGAGACAACTATAATCACGATGGATTATGAAATAAAGAGAGGATTTTCCAAAAACACTCCATAGCCTTTTGCTCATAGAGGTGGAACGCTTCACACCAAAGATCAAGGCTCCATGTAATGTAGATTTTCTAACTCCCTAGGACTCTCTAAACCTTAGGCTCTAACACCAAGTTTGTAAGGCCCCAAAATTTGATCTCGGGATATCACACGGTGCTCAAGGCTATGAGTAGCCTCAAGCTAACCCTTTGAGCCTTCTACTAATTCTGAACTTTACTTCAAAATCATCTAGTCAAGTAATTAAACTGTATCATACCAAAATAGAACTGAATAAAATATAGATAAGGTCTGGACAACAAATACTAAAAATCTGTATATAAACTCGTAGTCTGACAAACCTCTAGTACTAATAAAGAACAAGAGAGCCATTGGGACCAATCCCCAACTGACTAGGACTAATTTGAAAATGATAACTCAAATACTATAAAATATAGAAATCAAAGAAGTAGGACCTCAAATTATAAGGACTCACCAACTGTGGGAGCATAGATAAAGATGCTTGAACTACTCATGTTATTGATGTGGAGCACCTGAACCTACATTATAAGACTATGTAGCACAGAGACATATATATGGATCAAAACTTTAAGGATGTATTATATATATGGGGGTGTAATGCATGAGTAAACATCATCATAATTAGAAAGAAAATGCATATGGATGTATATAACTCACATAAGCTTGATTATCCAAAATATTGAAATATAAAATCATGTACCACCAATCATACTTGTAAATCTAGTGAGTCATAACACATAGTATTATAAAAGCTTTTCTATCATTCTTTTATTTCAAAACTTAGAAGATTTAGGAGATTTGAAAATCTTAAAAATTTAGGACATGATGAATTTGAGACTAAGGGACTTTGTGCTTGGGAGTTTCTTCTAACTGACTTAATCCATGTGAGCTGACATGGAGTCCAACATCTTACTCATTTTGGAGAGAGCTGTTCTACCCTTTACATAAGAATAGAACCTTAACTTGAGTGATCACTTGTCAGACCCCACAAAATTCCTAAGTTTAATCCAGTTCTTTAAGCTTGTCAAGGGGTCCCAGACTTAGAAAATCCTACCTAAGTTTTTAGACTTAGTTTATTTTTGTCCTTGAAGGTTGAACTCTTATTTTGTAACCTTAATGTTCTTTAATATTATATATTTTAGTTGATTCATGATCAAAAAGGTCATTAGGTGTTCCCGAATAAGTTTTGTATTTTTCGGAGCTCATTTAGAGCACGTTTGGTGTCTCAAAAGAGTGGACCAATGCGATCATGGTATGCCACATTGCCTATCATGTTGGTTAACATTGTTGCAGGTTTCTAGAGTCAAAAATACTGAGGCTTATCACAATCATGGCGCGATGCATCGGGTATCGCATCAATGCCATCAATGCACTGCGTCGTATCTTTAAGGGTAAATAGGTTATTTTTCTATGAACCAGGTTAGTCTCCAGAAAAAAATTGATCCCTAAATGATCTAAATATTTTATTATTCACACGAGTTTCCCCAAAATTCATCATTCTCTCTCAAAAGCAAGAAACCTTAGTTTCAAAATTAAGGAACAAGGCTCAAGGATTCCTTCAAGAACCCTTAAGGATTTATGTTCTAAGGTATGTAAAGTGTTCATCAAAGGATCTATTTCATCCTTAAAGTCCAATAATTCAATTTTAAATTATAAATTTTGATATTCATGTTGTGGATTGATTATGTTCACGGTGATGTATTGTATGATTCCCAAGTTGGAATCTTTAGTGTGTTTTCATTATATTGTGTTAGCATGTGGATTGAATTTTATGAAATTGGGTTGATTAATGAAGCCATGAAGTAAAAGTGTTAATGTTCATGCCTAAACCTAAGTATATTCATTTCATGTGTATGATAAAATGCCTAAGTGCGTAGAATTGTGTTTTATGAACCCTTATTGATCTACATGATAAACTTAGGCTATAACTACATGTTCAAAATGACTCCCATGCTAATGTTATATTTTGTGATGATTTTATGGAGTGTTCATGAGACTAGATTGTGAACTTATGATATGTTGGGATGTATTCCTATTCATGTACAAGACTATGAGTATCAAGTGCATTATGAAATCCCTTAATAGTTGATTATGAGTTGTTAACAATTCTTATGGGCTCAAGAAGTGTCATTTCCCATTTATTTTCATGCTATCGAGTCCTGGGGTATTCAATACCCGACAATTTAGCTATGTGCCTAGCGCTAGTGTCAGTTTCAAGATAATCTCAGTTACGCCATAATTAATAGTATTCTCAGTCAATTTTAGAATAAAGTAGAAATCAGTCAGTTACATGACTCAGGAAAACTCAGTAATCCCATGAACTCAATCAGTTAATAGACTTCAGTAATGTTCTATCAGTCCATGAAACTCAGTGAAATCAGTCCAGTTCATCTCAGTATAATCAATTCTGTGTCTATTCAGTTAGGAGTAGGGTTCAGCACCGAGCGAACCTAAGTATGAGGGCACACACTGATAGTGGAGGGTGTGACCCTTAGAAGCAATCCTTATATTCTAAAACTATATTGCTAGCATAGGTTGAGACATCAAAACTGATATTTGAGGGTTGATTAGATGGATTAACACTGCCAGTTTAGAGTTTCACTATTGTCTATTGGGGACACTATAAGATGAGGGTCACTCACAGCTTGTCTTTACTAGTGGCACGATATTGATACCCTTTCAATTAGGGTTATAGATTGGACCCTAACTCAGCTATATTGCTTTATTTGGGGCAAGTCGGTTATATGACTACCTCCTATAGTCATAGTCTCAGTAATAGAACTCAGTTAGTTCTATAGATTTTAGGATTATCAGATACAGTCACTCAGTTAGTTCCATCAGAATTAGGATTGTCAGATATAGTCTCCCAGTATCAGTTATCAGTAATCCATATTATTATTAAAAATTAATATTAAAATTCTCATGATTTTAGTTACAGTCTATATAGTCATGCATGTGTTCTCATTCACTTATTCTCATGATATTCAGTCAGATATAGTTCATGCATATGAACCCTTGCATTCAGCCTTACCTCACTTTGCATACTAGTACATTCACACGTACTGACATACACTTTGTTTTACGCTATGGTGTTTTTTAGCAAAGGTTTAGACGTACGAGCTCCAGAGCATCCTTAGAAGTTCAGATTCAATGAGCAGTAGTAGATTGCAGTGAGTCTTCATCATTTGAGGATAGCAGGATTATTTCATTATTTCAGTTCAATTTTTTATAGATGAAGTTAGTTGGGGGTATTTCCCATCAACTCCTTATTCAGATAGTTTAGAGGCTTTCAGACTAGATGTTCAGACTATAACATGTTCAGGTAGTTATTTTAGTTTATGTATTGTTATACCGTATTATCAATTATGTTTTATTTTTTAGCCTCATGGCAAGTGTTCTTCCATATTTCTGCAATTATTTCAGTTATATTATTATTATAATATTACTATTATTCAGTGCTCAATTATAGATATCAGTCATTGGTTGGGTAGTGGTCCCTCGGGTTTGTTAGCATCGTGTATGTAATATCCCAAATTTTCTTTAAGTCAATTTTCATCCTTAAAGGGAGTTAGGGATGACTTAACAAGTGAGAAGTATTTTAAACCATGTATAATTTCCCTAATATCAACTTTTGTCATGTAGAGAATTGAATAAGATTTCCGTCGATATCAAATTCGACCAATTCCAACACTCGGGAAAAGAGTTAGAGATGTTTTAGTGAGACAGTGTACCACCTGGTACTTTAGCGCATCACGGAGCCAACCAAAACGGCAATTTTAAAAATCCAGTAAGCCTCTACGATTCCACCGCATCACGGTGGCTTTCCAATTTGCAAACAAGGTGGCAACACGATATCCACCGCATTGCGCCAAGGTCCAGTTTCCTAATTGTCCAATTTCCAGTAAGATGGCGTGATTATGGAGCGTTGCGCCAGCATGTAAAATTGAAATTTTTAGATTTCCATTTTTAAATTTTAGGGACCAATTGATAATTTCCTAAAGACCCAAATCAGTCTAAATAAGGGATTTATACCCTAAATAATGAGAATACTTCTTTATTCATCAATTTTTGCCCAAATTAAAATATTTTATCTCTCAAGAAGTCAAGAACCCTAGCGAAGAAATCAAGAACAAGCCTAAGGATTTCTTTAAGAACCTTCAAGAAAGAGTCTTGTAAGGTATGCAGATTTGATTCTTGGGTTCCTTCCACCCAAGTATTTCAAGAATCCTTTTCTAAATTTAAAGATCTAATTTTTATGAGTTTTCATGATTTATGAGAATTAAAGTTGAAGTTCATGTTATTATTGAGTTTTAATTCATGTTTTGGTTACAAAGTTTCAAGCTTTGATCCTAGTATGTGATATTCATGGTAAAACCTCTTTAAGATTCATGCTAAGTGATGTATTTATGATAATTAGGTGTAGAAATTGTTGAATAACCAAAGCATATTCCCCATGTGTTTGTTATAATGCTTGTGTGAAGGAATTATAGCTATTATAGCATGTTGACTAGAAATCCCCAATTGTGTGTAAGTTCATGCATGCCAAGTGTTTGTTGAAAACCTTAGTGAATGAATTGTGACATGTTAGCATGAAATTTACCAATTATGTGCTCTTCAATGCATGTTACGTGTTTTTTGTAAGACCTTGTGGAATGGAGTATGAGCAAAAAACTGTCTCCCTATACTATCACATGTTTATAATTTCCAAGTGCTTGATGAGATACTTTAATGATTGTAATGATGAATGAAAGACCATGGTCATGATTATTCAAGAATGCTTATGTTTTACTTTGATGTTATCGAGTCCTGGGGGTATTTATACCCGGTAAATTAGATGTTGTCTAGAGCCAGTGTCAGTTTTCACAATAATCTCAGTCAAGCCATGATCCTTAGAACAAAGTCAGTTATAGAATTCAGTACTCTCAGACAGTTACAGAACTTAAGAAATCTTAGTAAAGTAAGTATCATTAGCATTCCAGCTTAAGTTCAGTACTTAGCTCTAATCTTAGTAGTATTTACGAATTCAGTTTCAGACCTCAGTAACATTCAAGTAATCAATTCAGAACTTAGCATCATTAAGTTAGATAATAAGATTCAGTATTATTCTGTCAGTCTTTAGAATCAAGTGAGCTCAGTTTAAGTCAGTTACTCAGTATGATCAATAAAAGATTTAGCTCAGTCTAAGTTTAGTTAAGAAATAGTTCAGAGTTTTTCAGTTTGTAGTAGTAACTAGCACCGAGTGAGTGAAGGGAGGGTGGCTTCCTCGTTAAAGAGGCAGAGTCATTAGTAACGGTCCCTAACTCAAGAACTACATAGGCAGCATAGGACTAGGAGTCACCTGTTAGATTAAGGCTTGACTAGCATACTGCCTTAGTCTTGACTTCCAATTTAAGGTCACCCGTTAGAGAGGCTTGCCATAGTAGAGGTCTTTACCCATGGCATGGTATTGACATCCTTCCAGTTGGGGTTATAGGTTTGACCCCATTAGATCATATTCGGGGTATGTTGGTTAAGTAAGAATACCCACAGTTACAGTTTCAGCATCAATCTTTAGAGTAGAACTCAGAAATCAGGACTGTCAATTACAGTCATCCATCTCAGTAAGGAATTAGATAGTTCCATATATTTATAGACCACCCATTATATAACCTCAGTCTCTCATAAAGTTAATCAGTATTAGTACTAATAGATCAAAAGATCACCCGTTAGATAGGCCTGATCTCTAACTCAGTTCATCATTTCTATTATTAAAAGATTCAGAGATCTTCCACTAGATAGGTTTGATCTTAGATACAATAATTCTTTATCATTATTAGTAGATTCATAGATCATCTGATAGAAAGGTTTGATCACAGATTTAGATAGTCGATAGTAGCAAACTCAGAACTCAGTCATTGATATGAGTAGATTCAATTAATCAGCTTTAATATCATCAGTTTTAGAGATCACCCGCTAGAGAGGACTGATCTCAACTTCAGTACTCAGTTATCAATATCAAAAGATTTAGTTATTCAGTATCTTAGTATTAGTAGTGAGTTTAGATGTCAGGAAAGAAGTATCTAATTATCAGTATTCAGAGTCATAATGATTTCAGTTATGGTTTGTGCATTCATACATATGTCCTCATTCAGTACTCTCATGTTATTTAGGTAAGATATGTTCATGCATAAGCCCTTGCATTTAGCCTTACCTCATCTAGAATACCAGTACATTTAAAGTACTGACACATATTTTTTTGTTGCGCTATTGTGTCTTATACCATAGGTTCTAAAGCGCGAGATCCAGAGCTCCCTTAGCAGTCAAGACTCAATCCGCAACAGTAGATACAACAATGAGTCCTCTCATTCAATGATGATCCTCATTTTATTATGGAATTAGACTCAATTTATTTTTAGTAGATGGAGTTAGTTGGGGACATGTCCCATCAACTCCGCAGTTCAGACTATTGAGGCTTTTCAGACAGAAGTATTAGTATTCATTTTTTAGTATTGATTATTTTTTAGATATTTTGAATCTTATGGCAAGTTTCCAGCAGTTTTTTGTATTTATTTCAGTATATTATGTTGTGCTTAGTTACAGATATCAGAAAGGGTTAGCTTGTGGTATCTTTGGGTCATGAGAATCATATGGTATTCTAATTCAAGAAAATTGAGGCGTTACTGTGTAACATCTGGAGTACCAAACTCGGGGCATTAGAAACTTGGTATCAAAGCCTAAGGTTTAATAGATCCTAGAAAGTCTAAAAACTACATCTAGTAGAGCTTTTTACATGGGTGTGTAGCGTACCATATTTATGTATCAGAGTCTATGAGATGTTTTAGGAATAGTTTCCCTTCTTTCAGTATTCATATCATGCTAGTGAGTATAAGGTCAAATTTAACCCCCAGTCTTATCCATTCCTTCCTTTCATTTATAGAATATGCCTCTAAAAATTACTAATGAGAGGAGGAATGGAAATCAGTCAGCCCCTTAGCTATTCAGGTAGATCCCCTGGATGAACAAGTTTTTCATGCAGAGTTGAGAGTTACTTTTACTACTCTTACTAATTTAGTTTCTGCTCAGAATGAATGGCTAGCTTCTATTTTAGCAAACCCATTGGCCGATATTACTACAACTAGGATTCGAGACTTCACTTGAATGAATCCTCTCTCTTTTTTTTCAGTCTAAGTAAGATGAGAAACCTCAGGAATTCTTTGATTAGGTTTAGAAGGTTATAAATATCATGGGAGTTGCTGCTATTGAGAGTGCTGAGCTAGCTGCATATCAGTTGTAAGATATAGTTCACACATAGTTCAAACAGTGGAAAATAGAGAGGGGAAAGGATTCAGGGTCCATTGAGTGGGAGGAGTTTTCCACTGCCTCCTTAGATATATTATTTCCCCTAAAGTTTAGAGAAGCTAAGGTGTTAGAGTTTATCACTCTTAGGCAGAGCAGCATAATAGTGAAAGAGTATTCTCTTAAGTTTACTTGGTTAGCTAGGTATGCTCCTTATATGGTGGCAGATAGCAGGGCTAGGATGAGTAAGTTTTTTTCTAGGGTAAATAATAGTATGGTCAAGGAGTGTAGGATCTCCTTGTTGATTAGTGAGATGGAAAGTTTGTTTCTGGGGTAAATGATATATTGTCAAGCTGTGCAGGATCCCCTTGTTGATTAGTGAGATGGACCTAGCTAGGCTTATGTTCTATGATCAACAGTAAGAGGGGTAGGAGGTTAAGAAGAGGGAAAAGAAGAATAAGAGGGCTAGAATAGATAGATTTAATTTCAGTCAGTCCAAGTCGGAGGGTGGAAATTGTTCTTAGTTTTGCCCAAAGTTATTTGTTCCAGCTCCTTCGTTAGCCAGTGCTCTAGTTTCTAAGTTCAGGAATGGTAACAAAGATAGGGCACCAAGCTCTAAATCTTAGGCAAGTTTTAGCAGTGCCCGCACTTATCCTCTTTGTTAGACTTATGGAAAAAACCTTCAGGGTATTTGCAGAGCTGGAAGTGATGTTTGTTTTAGATGTGGCAAGCCAGGCTACAAAGTCAGAGATTGTCCCCAGTTCGGTTTTCAGGCTAAACATAACCGTTCCTCAGCATAGTCTGATTGCCCAAACTAGTAGGGTTCCACTTCCAGCTCCACCATTGGGCAACACCTAAGCAGACTATATGCTCTTCAGTACTAAAAAGATCAAGAAAATTCTCCTGATATGGTCAGTGGTATGTTACAGATCTTTCATATACATGTTTATGCTTTGGTAGATCTAGGAGCTTTTTTATCTTTTGTTACTTCTTAAATAGTAGTTGATTTCAGAATCTATCTCAAAATTCTAGTAGAGCCCTTCTCAGTCTCTACCCCAGTGGGTAAAATAACCATAGCCTAGTTGGTATACAGGAACTTTCTGATTATGATATCTTATAAACCCACTTCAGCAGACTTAGTCAAATTAGAGATAACTAATTTTGATGTCATTCTAGGCATGGATTAGCTTCATTCCTACTATACCACAGTCAACTATAGAATCAAAATTGTCCAGTTTTAGTTTTCGAATGAACCCGTCTTAGAGTGGAGGGGTAGTACTTCAACCTTCAGGGGTCAACTTATTTCCTACCTACGAGCAAGGAAAATGATATCTAAGGGATATGTCTATCATCTTTTCGAGTTAAGGAATCTAGTTTTGAAACTCCCAGTCTTGAATCAGTCCTAGTAGTGAATGAATATTCAGATGTCTTTCTCAAAGATCTTTTAGGAATTCCTCCCGAAAGGGAAATAGACTTTGGTATCGACCTACTTCCAGATACTCAGCCTATATCTATTCTTCCATATAGAATAGTACCTGTAGAACTCAGAGAATTAAAAGAGCAGTTGAAGGATCTCCTAGACAAGGGGTTCATCAGACCCTATGTGTCTCTGTGGGGTGCACCAGTTCAATTTATGCGAAATAAAGACGGTTCTCTCAGAATGTACATAGACTACTGTCAGCTCAATAAGGTCATAGTCAAGAACAAGTATCCACTTCCCAGAGTCAATGACTTGTTTGACCAACTCCAGGGTACCAGTTATTTCTCTAAGATAGACCTCAGATCAGACTATTATCAGCTCACAGTTAGAGAATGTGACATTACAAAAGTAGCCTTCCAAACGCGGTATGGTCACTTTAAATTCTTAGTCATGTCCATTGGCCTTACCAATTACCCAGACACTTTCTTGGACTTGATAAACCATGTGTTTGAGCAGTACCTAGACATGTTCATCATAGTCTTCATAGATGACATTCTTTTCTATTCCCGCAGTGAGCATGATCAAGCAGACCATCTCAAAATAGTAGTACAGACTCTCAGGAATCATTAATTGTTTGCCAAATTTAGTAAGTGCAAATTTTGGATAAGGTCAGTAGTATTCCTTGTTCATGTAATTTTTGGTGATGGTATTAGAGTTAATCCTCAAAAGACCGAAGTAGTAAGAAACTGGCCTCACCCTGTCTCTCTATTAGATATTAAGAGTTTCTTGGGCTTACCTATCTATTACAGAAAGGGATTTTCTTCTATTGCATCCACTATTTCCAGATTGACTTAAAGAAAGTCAAGTTTTAGTAGTTAGATTCTTATGAGAAAAGTTTTTAGGAGTTGAAGACTCGGCTTACCTCAGCTTTAGTTTTGGCTCTTCTAGATGGTTTAGATAAGTTCATAGTGTACTGTGATGCATCTTGAGTAGTTTTGGGTAGTGTTGCTCATATTGAGGACAGTAAGAAGAAATTAGCTCAGGAAGTTCATCTGCTTACCAGATTAGGTGTCCGCTTTGTCGACTCAGCAAAAGATAGTATATGGGTTCAAAATAGTTCTAAATCATCTCTAGTTTCTGTTATTAGGAAAAACAAGATAGATATCCCAGTCTAGTCAAGTTGAAAGAATTAATCAAAGATCAGTAAGTAGAGGTCTTCTCCCAAGAGGGAGATGATGTTTTGTGTTGTCATAGTCATCTCTGTGTGCCAGATGTAGAAGACTTAAGGAAACGAATTCTTGTAGAAGCACATGGCGTGCATTACTTGATTAATGTAGGGGCCACTAAGATATACCGTGATTTATAGGAGATTTATTGATGGAGTGGGATGAAAAGAGATATTACAGAATTTGTGGCTAAGTGCTCTAGATGTCAGCAGGTTAAGATTAAGCATCAGAAGCCTAGTGGGTCTATGAAGGAGTTCAGTATTTCTACTTGGAAGTGGGAAGAAATAAACATGGACTATGTGATGGGTTTGCCTAGTACTCATCGTTAGCACGATTTAGTTTGGGTCATTGTACATAGAATGACCAATTCATCTCCTTTACTTCTAGTTCATACCTCTTATTCAGTTGAGGATTACACAAAACTTTATATCAATGAGTTGGTCAAATTACACGGTGTTTTGTTGTCTATTTTTCAGATAGAGGTACCCAATTCACCTCTTATTTCTGGAAAGCATTCCAAAAGGGTCTTGGTACCTAAGTTTATCTCGGTATAACCTTTATTCCTCAGATGTATGGTCAAGTAGAAAGGACCATTTGGACCTTAAAAGATATGCTAAATGCATGTGCAATTGATTTCAAAGGTAGTTGGGATGACCACCTCCTTTTGATTGAGTTTTCATACAATAACAGCTATCATTCTAGTATCCAAATAGCTCCATTCAAAGCACTCTATGGTAGGAGATGCAGATCTCTAATTGGTTTGTTCAAAGTAGGTGAGGTCGCAGTAGTAGGGCCTGACTTGGTCTTCGATACCTTAAAGAATGTTCAGTTAATCATAGAGAGTCTTAAGATAGCTCAGAGCTAATAGAAATCATATGCAGATGTACGCTGAAAGGATCTCAAGTTTGAGATTGCTGATGATATGCACTTAAAAATCTCTCCCATGAAGGGAGTGAAGAGGTTTGGCAAGAAAGGGAAGCTCAGTCCCCGGTATGTCGGTCCCTTCAAAATTCTCAATTGTTTTGGTAAGGTAGCTTATGAGCTCAAATTTCCTTCAGATCTAGCTTTAGTTCATCCAGTCTTTCATGTCTCCTTCCTTAAGAAGTTCATAGGTGACCCAACAGTCATTGTCCCTATTGACAACATAGATATTCATAACGGTCTCTCAAATAAGGAAATTCCAGTCAAAATTCTTGACTATCAAACTCGTAGACTGAGAAAAATAGAAATCCCTTTAGTTAAAGTTCTTTGGTGAAATCAGTCCGTTGAAGGATCTACCTGGGAAGCAGAAGCAGACATGCAGACCAAGTATCCTCACCTCTTCTCCACAAACTCAGATTTAGCCCAAGGTAATTGCTTTTTTTAAGATTATTCAGTTTTATGTTCAAATTTCAGTTACAAACTTGGTATTCAGCTTCATGCTCAGTTTTCGTTACAAACTTAGTATTTTACCATCTAATGCTCAGTCTCATGTTCATGAGTCAGTTCAGTTATGTATTCATGCATCAGATATGCATGATCAGTTTATCAGTACTCTTAGTCATGCATTCGTGTATCAGCTCAGTCATGAAATCATGCATCAGATATACATGCTCAGTATGAATCTCAGTAATGTTAGTCATGTAGTCATGTTTCACTTTTTCATGTTTAGTATGTACTTTAGCTTATCATTTCACCTATCATAGTCAGTCTCATTCAAGGAAAAATGTTCCCAAGGGGGAGATATTGTAAGACCCCACAAAATTCCTAAGCTTAATCCAGTCCTTTAAGCTTGTCAAGGGATCCAAGACTTAGAAAATCTTAGCTAAATTTCCAGACTTAGTTTATTTTTTTCCTTTGAAGGTTGGAAATCTCATTTCATGATCTTAATGTCCTTTAATAGTTTATATTTTTGTTGATTCATGATCAGGAAGGTCATTAGGTGTTCCAAGAGAAGTTTTGATTTTTCTGAACTCGTTTAGACCACGTTTGGTGTCTCAAAATAGTGGACCAACTTGATCTTGGTGCACCGCATTGCCTATCTCGTTGGTTAACATTGTTGCAAGTTGCAAGAGTTAAAACTACTGTGGCTTAGTACAAATATGGTGCGATGCATCGGGTATCACATCGATGCCATCGATACGCTATGTCATTGCCCAGTTTTCAGTCAGTAAATGACCATATGTTAAAGGGTAAATAGGTCATTTTCACACAAACTGAAATTGATCCCTAAATTATCTAAATATTTCATTATTCATACAAGTATCCCTAAAATTAATCATTCTCTCTCAAAAGTAAGAAATCCTAGTTTCAAAATTCAAGAAAAATGCTCAAGAATTCTTTCAAGAACCCTTAAGGATATATGCTCTAACGTATGTAAAGTGTTCATCCAAGGATCCCTTTCATCCTTGAAGTCAAAGAATCCAATTTTAAATTATAAATTTTTATATTCATGTGTATAATAAAATGCCTAAGTGAGTAGAATTGTGTTTCATGAACCTTTACTGATCTACATGATGAACTTAGGCTATAACTACATGTTCAAAATGACTCCCATGATAATGTTATATTTTGTGATGAATTGATGGAGTGTTCATGAGACTAGATTTTGAACTTATGTTATGTTGGGATGTATTTCAATTTATGTACAAGACTATGAGTATCAAGTGCATCATGAAGTCCCTCAAGGGTTGTATTATGAATTGTTAACAATTGTTATGGGCTCAAGAAGTGTCATGTCCTATTTATTTTGAAGATATAGAGTACTGGGGGCATTCAATACCCAATAATTTAGCTATCTGCCTAAAGCCAGTGTCAGTTTTAAGATAATCTAAGTCACTCCATGATCAGTAGTATTCTCAGTCATTTTTAAAACTCAGTAGAATTCAGTCAGTTACATGACTCAGGAAAACTCAGTAATCTTATAAACTCAGTCATTAACAGACTTCTGTAATATATCATCAGTCCACGAAATTCAGTGAACTTAGTCCATTTTATCTCAGTATAATCAGTTTAATGTCTATTTAGTTAAGATTAGGATTCAGCACCGAGCAAACCCAAGGATGAGGTTACACACTAATAGTAGAGGGTGTGACCCTTAGAAGAAATCCTTTCATTCCAAAACTATGTAGACTTTATAGGTTAAGACATCAAAACTAATAGTTGAGGGTTGATTTAGTGGATTAACACTGCAAATTAAGTGTCCCACCTTTCTCCTTTGGGGCTACTGTTAGATAAGGGTCACTAACAACTTGTCTTTACCGGTGGCACGGTATTGACACCCTTCCAATTAGGGTTACAGATTGGACCCCAACTTAGCTTTATTGCTTTATTTGGGATATATCGGTTATATGACTACCTCCCACAGCCACAGTCTCAGTCTGAGTAATAGAACTCAAATAGTTCTACATATTTTAGGACTGTCAGATATAATTACTCAGTTCAGTATGAAACTCAGCTAGTTCCATCAAAATCAGAACTATTAGCTATAGTCACCCAGTATAGTTATATTATTTATCATTAATCCATGTTATCTGTAAAACTCAGTATTCAGAATTCTCATGATTTCAGTTACAGTCTATATAGTCATGTATGTGTTGTCATTCAATTATTCTCATGATATTCAGTCAGATATAGTTCATGCATGTGAACCATTGCATTTAGGCCTACCTCACTTTTCATACCAGTATATTCATACATACTGACACATACTTTTCTTTTGCGCTATGGTGTTTTATACCATAGGTGCAGACGTACAAGCTCCAAAGCATCCTTAGCAGTTTAAATTCAGCCAACAACAGTAGATTGTAGTAAGTCCTCATCATTTGAGGAAGCATGATTATTTCATTATTTTAGTTCAATTTTTAGTAGATGGATTTAGTTGGGGATATGTCCCATCAACTCCTTATTCAGACAGTTTATAGGATTTCAGACTAAATGTTCAGACTATAGCGTGTTTGTACAGTTATTTTAGTTTTGGTATTGTTATACCATATTATCATTTATATTTTAGTTTTGAACCTTATGGCATGTTTTTTGATAGAATTATGCATTTATTTCAGTTATATTTTTATTACAACATTATTATTATTCAGTGCTCAGTTACATATATCAGTCATGGGTTAGCTAGTGGTCTCTCAGGATTGTTAGTACCGTGTAGCTTCTAGGGTACCATACTCGGGGTGTTACATCACTATCTTGGTCATCCATGTAGAAGTGGGAATAATCTTAATCCTACGGTGGTATGTAGTTCTTGGGCATAAGAACTTGGAATCATACCCAACTCGGTACTAAATATAACTCCCATCTTATGCTCAGATCTTTAGGAAATCCACCTTAAAATAGCATATGCGTTTATAATTAAAATTGATTATACTTCTCGTCTTTAAAACTCAACTAGGTGAAAAATGTGGATTCTTTGTCTTGGCTTAGGATCAAAAGATCAATCTTTGCTCTTGTAAGCACTTATCAAAACTTGTCAATAAAACTGGAGATCATAATCTCCTTGTAAACTTATTACTTGTACTTTAGGACTCAACGTATAAAGTTTTGATACATAAAAATAATTTTTAAACTTCATGCTCAGCAATTATCTTAGAAGCTTTTAACAATCTTAATCAACATTGTGGAAAATAACTCATGATATAAATCTCATGATTTCAAACATGGATATATGTAAATCTTTTGCAATTGAAGCCTAAAATAACATGATAATTTCATATACAAAAAAATAATAAGAATTAGGTATCAACCCTAACTTGCAAATCATGTAATCTTTAATAAAAATCAAGTTTTTGGGCACAAGGACGAATCATTTGTCCTTGTTCAAACCCCACAGTCCTTAGATAATGAACTAAATGAATAAGCTTGATTTTTGCAATGCTATTTGAGCTCTAGATTGAAGATTCTTGAAGCTCTTGGTCTAGGGATATTAAATCTTGAAACAATTTGGAAAAAGGATGGTGGAAATCTTTAGTTTCTTAGAGATGAATGTTGAAGCCTAGGGTTTTGGATGAGAGTAATTTCATTGAAACATAGCACATAATACTCCTAAAAGGCTTTAATAGTTTGTTTAGACGTATTGGGGATTAGGGAAAAGTCCAAAATACCCCTCTTTAACTCCTGAACGAAACTGGAAAAAAAACTGAGGTCCTGATTTTTAGCCTTGGTGTAATGCGCCACTACTGCGCAGAGCCATTGGAAAATGCCACCATTGATAGGACCTAGATTCTCGATGCAACACGCTATTAACATGGACCTTCACTGGAATTGGAAAATTGGAAATTTGTCTCTCTCCATGATGTGCCAATATTGTAGAGGGCTACTAGAAATTAAAAATTATGAATTAACACTGCTAAGGGTCCAAATGATGATGTTTTGCAGTTGGAACTTAAAATAGCCATAACTTCTTACCCGGTTATTGAATTTTGGCAAATTTTATATCGTGGGAAAGATCATTCAATTTAATATGTCATGAATGGTAAAAATCTAAACAATTCCACACAAAATATTCATCATTCATTCTCAGAGATAATCCTTGACATTTTTGGGATGAGTTTTAGCTAGGAAAATTGTGGGGTATTACATTTAGCCAGTGCATTGCTGAGCTATGAAGAATACAATTTGGTGCTGAATTGAGAAAAATACAACTTAATGGTTAAAGAAGGTATTATTCTCTAGCACAAGATCTCCAAACATGGTATTAAGGTCGACAAAGTTAAGGTTGAGGTAACTGAGAAATCGGCACCACCAGTTTCAGTTAGAGGCATACATAGTTTTCTGGGCTATATAGTCTTTTATCGAAGGTTCATCAAGGACTTATTTAAAATTTCAAATCTTTTGTGCAATCTTTAGAGAAAAGGGTGAAATTTGTGTTTGATGATGCATGTCTCAAGGCCTTTAAATGCCTTAAGGAGCGGTTGATTTTGGAACCTATCACTGTGTCTCCTGATTGGTTTCCACCTTTTAAGGTCATGTTTGATGCAAGTGGAGTGGCTTTCGGTGCTTTCATAGGACAAAAAAAAGAGAAGATCATTCATCCTATCTACTACCTATAAGGCTTTAAACCCCGCTCAGAAAAGTTATACAGTTCCAAAGCAGAAGTTACTTGCAGTAGTTTTTGCCTTTGAAAAATTTTGGTATTATTTGATTGGGAAGAAGGTCATTTTTCACACTAAAAATGCAACCTTGAGGTACTTTATGTCAAAAAAAGAATTGAGATTAATTTGTAGGGTTCTTTTGCTGCAAGAGTTTGATTTTGAAGTGAAGGACCGAAAAGGCACAAAAAACCAAGTAGCAGATCACTTGTCTAGGCTTGAGGATGAGGCAATGTAGAAATTAGGGAATGATCTTAATATAGATGATACTTTTACAGATGAGCGGGTCTTGGAAACATCTCCAGACTTAATTCTCTAATTTGCTGATTTTACGAACTATTTGGCAAGTGGTCTTATCTTGAAAGATGTATCTTTCTAACAATAAATGATATTTATGTATAAGGTAAGGAATTTATTTTTGGATGATCCATGTCTGTTTAGGGTTTTAGCCAATGGTGTGATTCAGAGATGTATCCCAGAGGTGGAGATAATGAGCATTCTAAAAGCTTGTCATACCTCACCTATTGGGGGTCATCATAGTGGTACCCATATAACCTATAAAATTTAGCAGTGTGGGTTTTATTGACCTATAATTTACAAGGATTATTATGATTTTGCATAAGCCTGAGATCAATGACAGTGTTAAAGTAATATTTTATAGCACCATAAACTCCACATGACACCTATTCTGGAGTTGGAGTTGTTGGATGTGCGGGGAATTGATTTCTAGGGTTCATTCGTGAGCTTTTATGGAATGAGGTATATTCTGGTAGTGGTTGACTATATGTCAAAATGGGTGGACGCAGTTTCTATTCTAGAAAATGATGGTGGAAGAGTGTCAAAATGGGTAGAGGCAGTTTCTCTTCCAAATAATGATGGTAGAAGTATCACTACCTTCTTAAAGAAAAATAGCTTTTCTCAATTTAGCACTCCACATGGAATTATTAGTGATGGTGGGTCTCATTTTTTCAATTGACTATTTAAAGCCCTGCTTGATAAATATAGAAACCCCTGAATTTTTGGTCCTTGAAAATTTGTAAAATTTTATCCTCACTACCTGTACTACAATTCTTCATACTAGTCGTAGGGAGTCATGATGAGTCTTAAGGAACCAATCATAACCTGACTAGTGCGTGTGGCTAAGTGTTCTATTCTGAGCATGAGTAGATCCCAATGAGTTGTATGGGCTCATAAAGAGTCGTAAGGTGTCTTCCATAGTCCAACTAGTGTAATGCCTAATTATTCCTACTTTATAACAAGTGGACCATGCAAGTCGTAATAACTGAGTAGGAGTTGTATGGAATGACTTGTAGCCAAGTCAGTGATTGTTATCATGGACACTTTTAATTCCACAAGTGGGATCGTAGGAGTCGTAAGGTAACCCCTAAGAGTTATAAGGTCACTCATAGTAAATGGGTGAGAATTTTTAGTCTTTTTATAAAGTTTATTCTAGTTAATCCTATTTTCCCTTACATAGACCCCACGATAATAAAGCACTTAAGAAGGTTATTTCTCATTCATAATACAATCAAAACACATGCTCTTCTCTCTAAACTCTCCAAGGTCAAGATTCTTATGGTTTCCAAGAAATGGGTCATCTAAGGGCTTAAGGATTGATTTATGTGCATAAACTTTTGTATTTCAGGATTGTTACGCTTCCACTACTCTTAATTTATGAAATAAATGAGTTTTACTAGGTTTAAGCTGTGTTGATTTGAATGTGGGTTTTGTCAAGGTTCAGGGTTTTGACATGGTTAATTTCTAAACTATTTTCCCATGATTTATATGGTTGTTTATGCTTTATTGATGTTTTAAACTTACGAGGTGCATAGGAATGGTGAATAAACTAAGGGGATATGGTTTTCCCTAAATTGACATTTTGAAATTGGAACTAGTTTTGAAAAATGGTGTTCCCTCAACCCACTTATGTTATTGGCTTTGAATTTTGAAATTGTCACTTGGGTTTCCTTACTCACCAATGTTATTTCAAGGCATAATTGATTAAAACAATGAACATTGATTTGAAATCCTTGTTAGCTATGATTTGATTTAATGAACAAAAAGGGGGTTGAGGCATTCACCCAAGTTAATGTAATTGTTTTGGCATGGAGAAAAGTTTGTAAGTGTAAGGGTATGAAGATACCTATGTTGTGCCTTAATGGTTGGTTTATTATTTAATAAATGGATTATGTGAAACTTGATTTAAATTGGGCTTAAGAGGGGCTGTGTAGCAAAGTTGTGAAGGTGTGGGTCTTGGATAACTTGTACTAGAAATTCATGTTTGCCGATGTGAGGTTTAGTCTTGATGACTTGTGTGTTTAGTTCAAACTATTGATATATTCATATCTTGCAATGATATAGGGTCGGGACATTTACTAGTCTTCTATGGTACCTTTGGTTTGTGCAACTAAAGTGCACTGGGGCCCTTTTCGCAGGAGGGAACTGAACCCATATAGCCCATGGATGCCTATTTTTGATTGTTGAGCTACATAGTCCTAGATAAAGTAATACTTCATGAATGACTGTTGTTGGGCCTTTTTTTTTCCGGCATGACATATTTATATGTATGTATAATTATGTGCATTGGCTTGAAGTATTTTGAAATGTGGATCATGGCATTATTTTATCCCCTACCCTTGAGTTACAAGCTAGTGCTTAATCCACTAACAATCTCTAGAGAATGCATCCCTTTGCGGTAAAGGCACTAGAGATACTTCTACTTTTCCTTTCCAGCATTAGGTGAAGAGGTGAGATTTCATTCCCTAAAAAACTTGGTCATTTCATTAGTTTTCTTTCATAGACTAGAGATGAACAGTTCACATTAACATTGTCATTATCTTGTTAGTGTTGTGGGCATGTCCTAATATTTTATTAATTTTGGTTTTGTTAAAAGGCTCTGTGGATTACTATGTACTTGAGTGGTAGTGTGGATTGGTTTTCAAATAAAAAATATCTTAAATTCATTGAAATTGTCTTGAGCTATCCTGTGATATGTTCATAACTCATACATTATTGGGCTATTGTATTCTATTTATCTACGTTTAGTAGGTGGTCTTGGTCCTTGTCGGACTTGAGATACCCATCACAGATAGGCCCTTCTTTGGGTTGTGAAAAATTTTGTATCATAGCCTAGGTTTGTGTCATTACGTTTCCACAAAGCCGTGTCAAGTAGAGTTTCTTTTATGGGTGTGTAGCGTACCACTCTTATAAGGAAGAGGCTATGAGGCATTTAGGAATATTTTACTTTCTTGTGATCTACTATTGGGGTATAGAGTCTAAGGTCTTGAAATCTCCGGTAATTCCATTTTGTTCACTTTTCAGATCATTCCTTGTAGAAGATCTAATGTTCATGGAAACTCCTATGTCCTGCTTGAGAATAATATGGATGAGGTTTGTTTTGCTCAAGGAGTTCTGACCCGATATAGGGTTATTGCCTCTGATTGCCCTCATGGAGTACCCCCAGTTTCCTCTAATCCTTCTCAAACTCCTTAGGATGATATGTCAAATGCTGAGTTTTATCGGTGGATTCATGTGTTGGCTTAGTTGATAGCTTCTCAGTCTGAGTGTGTTTCTACTATACTCCATCTTCTGAGGCCACAAGGGTTAGCCAGTTATAAGGTTGATTTCTCCAACTTTTACTAATATAAAGTTTAGGATGTTCCTTAAGGGCTTATAGATGAGATAGATATGTTCTTCAGGGTGATGCATACTTCTATATCTGAATGTGTTGAGTTTTTTGCACACTAGCTTAAGGCTGTGGCATATCAGTGGTATAAGAAATGGGAGAATTCAAGGGGAGATTATTCTAAGTTCACTATATGGGATGATTTCTCTAGTACTTTTTTTGATCGTTTCTTTCCTATTGAGTTTAGGGAGGCAAAGGCTGAGGAGTTCGTGAATTTGAAGCAAGAACATGATAACTGTGAAAAAGAATGCCTTGAAGTTTCACCAGTTATCCTACTATGCTCCTGAGCTAATATCTAATATAAGCGCTAAGAGGAGGAAGTTTACTTCAGGCTTGTCTAGAAACTTGGTATTAGAGAGTAAGGTTATCTTGCTAAATAGTGACCATGGACATTTCGGGGCTTATGGTGTATATGCAGCAAATGGAGGATGAGAAGAAAAAGCAGGCAGATATTATGGAGAGGCAGAATAAGAGATCTCTATTTTTTGAATAGGGTGGCAACCAACAAAAAACAGCGAGGATCGTAGCCAGTTGTCTAGGAAGAAGTGGGGGAGTTTTGGCTTATACTTCATGACTAGTATTCCTTATCCTAACCCATTTGGTGACCACCGTTCTTTGAGAAATAGTAGATTTAAGGTACAAGGTGCCTAATCACAGGTAAATAGGGTTAGCCAGCTCTATCTTATCCTTCCTGACATTTCTATTGGCAGGTGCATCATGGTTTTTTGATAAGAGGAGGAATAAGTTTTTCAGATATGGTTAGCCTAGCTATATTCAGAGGAATTGTCCTTCAGGCGATGCCGCTATAGGGGATAATAAGGTCCTGATTGTTGTTTCTTCTACTCCCATACTAAAGGGTACTACTTATGACTCTAGCACTAGTCAGAATCATCTATATGCTCTTGCTACATGCAAGGATTCTAAGCATCTCTTGATGTTATTACTAGTATACTAAAACTTATCTCTTGTTATGCATATTTTTTACTTGAGAATGTATCTACTCTCTCTTATGTGACCCCTATTGTGGCTATTCATTTTTTTTTTGATCTTGAATTTATTGATGATCCCTTTTCTGTTTCTACCCCAGCGGGTGACTTTAGTACAGCTAGAAAAGCCTATACGGGTTGTGTGGTATCCATTCGTGGTAGGGAGATATTAGTAGATCTGCTTGAATTAGGCATGTTAGAATTTGATATGATTTAGGGGATGAATTAGTTTCTTTCCTACTATACATCTCTTAACTGTTGAACCCAAAGGGCCAGTGTTTGATTCCCAAATTAGCCAGTGGTTAAATGGGAAGGTAGTTCCCTAGTGCCAAAGGGAAGGTTTATTTCTTATTTATAGTTTGAAAATTGGTTCAAATGGGTCTCTCCATCATTTAGTGAATGTTAAGGATTTTAGATTCGAAGGTACTTCTTTACAATTGGTCTCTATGGTTTGTGTGTTTCCTGAGGTATTTCTTGATGATATTCTTGGTGTTCCTCCCAACAGGGAAATTGATTTTGGGATTGATCTTCTTCCGAACAATCGTCCTATCTCTATCCTCATTATAGAGTAGCTCTAGCTGAGTTAAGAGCACTTAAGGAGCAGTTGAAAGATCTTCTAGATATATTTCTTATCCACCCTAATATTTCTCCATGGGGTGCCCTAGTTCTTTTTATGCATAAGAAAAATGTTTCCTTTCGAATGTGTATAGACTATCGCTAGTTGAATAGGGTGACTGTGAAGAATAAGTATCTGCTTCCTAAATTGATGATCTATTTGATTAGTTTTAGGAATCTAATTACTTTTCTAAGATTGTTATTTGGTCAGGCTACCATTATTTGAATATTAGGAAGTGGATATCCCTAAGATACTTTTCAAATCTGGTATGGTCATTTTGAGTTTTTGATTATATCTTTTGGTTTGAATAATGCCTCATTGGCATTCATGGATCTTATGAAAATGGTATTCTTTTAGTTCTTGAATTTATTTATAATTGTGTTTATTGATGATATTTAGGTATATTGAAAGAATGAGGTAGATCATGCTAATCACATCTACCTTGTGTTACAAACCTTTAAAGATCAGTGGATGTATGTGAAGTTTAATAAATGTGAGTTCTATTTTTATGATATGACCTATCTAGGTCATGTCGTTTTTAGTGAAGGGATCCTTGTGGATCCTCAAAATGTTGTTGTTATTAAGAAGTGGCCTAGGCCTTTTATTCTAACCAATATTCGAAGCTTCTTAGGTTTAATCAGTTATTATAGAAGGTTTCTGGAAAGTTTTGTGGAAATTTTCTCTTCTATTATTTCCCCATTGACTAAGTTAACTTAGAAGAAGGTGAAATTCATATGGTCTGATGCTTGTGAATTTAGTTTTGAGAAGTTAAAAGATAAGTTGACTTCGGCTCTGGTTTTGAACCTGCCCAAGGGTATCAATGGTTTTGTTGCTTATTGTGATGCATCCCGGGTTGGACTAGGTTGTGTGTTGATGCAGCATAGTAAGGTGGGTTTTTATGCTTCTAGGTAGTTGAAAGTACATGATAAGAACTATCCAACATATGACTTGGAATTATTGGTCATGGTTTTCACTCTAAAGATTTTGCATAACTATTGGTATAGGGTTCATGTTGACATCTTCTCAGACCATAAGAATTTGTAATATGTGTTTACTCAAAAAGAGTTAAATCTAAGGTAAAAGAGATTGCTTGATTAGCTCTGGGACTATGATATTAGTCTTCATTATCACGTATGTAAGCCTAACATGGTTACTGATTCTCTTAGCAGGTGATCTACAGGAATCTTATCTCATATTAATGAGGAGAATCAAGACATGGTGATGGATATTCACTATTTTGATAATCTCAGAGTTCGTCTTTTAGACTCTGAAGATGGTGGTATATTTTTACAAAAGGTGGTGAAATCATCTCATGGTGCTAAGGTGAATGACAATAGATCACAGACCTTATATTAATGCATATCAAGGATGATGTGGGTCACCAGAAAGTAATGGCTTTTGGGAATGGTGGTGAGGTATATTAAGGTACCAAGGTAGATTATATGTTCCTAAAGTTGATAGGCTGTGATAAAGGATCTTAGCTAAGGCTCATTAGTCAAGGTACACTGTTCATCTAGGTTCTACAAGGATTTACCATGATTTGAAAGTAATTTATTGTTGGAATAATCTAAAGAAGGATGTGGCTAAGTTTGTAGCTATATGCATGGTGTGTCAACTAGTAAAGGTTGAGCACTTGAGGACCGAAAGGTTGTTTCAAGAAATTGAATTTCCCACAAATGGGAAGTAATTAATATGGATTTCATTACTGGTCTTTCGTGATCTTGAAATCAGTTTGATTCTATTTGGTTCATTATGGATAGGATGACTAAGTCTGCACTTCTTGCCAATAAAGACTAACAATTTAGCAGAAAATTATGCTATATTTTCATTAAGGAGATCATTAAGATGCATAGTGCTTCAGTTTTCATCATATCTAATTAAGGTACTCAATTCTCGTTGAATTTTTTGCATTACCTTTCAGAGAGATTTAGGGAGTAAGGTAAGCCTTAGTACCGCTTTCTACTAGCATTTGTATGGGCAAGCGATAATGACCATTATGATATTAGCGGATATGCTTATGGCTTTTATAATTAACTATGGTGGTAGTTGGGTTAACCATATTCTTTTTATAAAGTTAGCGTATAATAATAGCTACCATTCTAACATTAGAATGGCTCTTTTTGAGGCTTTGTATGGTAAGAGATGTTGTTCTGCTATTGGGTTGTTTGAAGTTGGTGAGGCTGGATTGTTTGGCCCAGATTTGATTCACCTATGGAGAAGGTGAAAGAGATTAAGGAGAGTCTTAAGACCACCCAAAGTCACCAGAAGTCTTATGCAGATGTGAGGCGATTGGAGTTGGAGTTTGAGGATAGCGAATGGGTCTTCTTGAAGGTGTCTCCCATGATGAGAGTGAAGAGGTTTGGGAAGAAGGGGAAACTCAGTCCCCGATATGTAGGAACTTCATTTGTAAATGAGTGGGCAATGTGGCTTATGAGTTTGATTTGCCTTCTAGTTTGAGTTTTGTTCATCTAATCTTCCACGTTTTGATGTAGAAGAAGTGCATTGGTGATCCTTCGTTTGTAGTTCCTTTGTAAAGTATGAGCATTCCAGATTCCTTGTCTTATGAAGAGGTCCTGGTTTTGATCTTGTATTGCCAAGTCTGTCGGTTACTATCACGATCAAAGACTACCCCTAGTCATAACACGGTGCTTGGAACCACAAGTGATCCCAAGCTAACCCATGAGTTTGCATACTATTGATCAACTAATTTAATATGTATAAAATAGTTGAGTTTGCTGTGTTGAAACAAATTCATGGCATAATCTGGATAAATACAGTACTGATAAAGTTGTCAATCTAATAAAACTAAGGAAAGAACTTAAATTACTTGACCCACTCTGACAGATGTCTATGTAGCCTCTTCTATACTGACTATAGATAAATGGGACATGCCTCCAACCACAACTAATCAATACACATAGATAGTAAAAATAAAGTACATGAACAACATTTGGCTGGAGTCCCTAAAATAGGAGAACTCGTCATTTGTTGGCTTGGAACTGCAAATGTCTGATCATGATGTGCAGGCTACAACTGGTACCTAATTATGAAACATTGTGGCCACACAGACATATATGTTGATCAGTATTTCTGGTTTGTACTGAGTAAGCGGGGGTGAATGCAATACGTAAAACTTAATAGGTACATAATCATAAAACATGCATGCTATGTTCAAGTAGACTCACCACGAGACTGAAGTCAACTAAAATCTGAAGTAACTTAAATCATGAGTAACAAACATAATCTGATAAGCTACTGAATCATTATACTTAGTTTTTCAAAACATTATTTTGTAGAATAAGTAGAACTAAAGTTGGGATACGGTAAAACATGAATACATAAACATATGAAACCAAACATACATGAATTAAGCTGATCTGATTAACTGAATAATTGATGCATGACCGATGGAATGATTTAAATCTAAGTAACGGGATAACTATTGCAAATATTTATTAAGTATTTGATATATTAATGTGGACTATTAATATCCAAACACTGAATAGTTGTTGACTGAATATTGAATGATTGACATCTGAATACTGATTATGTAAAACTAAACTGTACTTAGTCCGAATAAATAGACTAAAACTATGGGGTACTATGTATATAAGATAAGGACTGACCGAGCAACATAAAATATTTGAGCATGAATGCATGAAAATTGTAATATCAGAGAATGGAAGACTAAATGTATATTCATTATGTCATTGAGACAATCTGTAATTTGAAAGACTGCAATTTGTATAATTGATATCTGAAAGTGTATATACTTAGTCAAACAAACCTGAACTAAAAATACAGTGAATACTTTACTAAGTCTGTGGGAGGTATCATCTAACCAATATGCCCCAATCTGAGGTAATCGGGGTCTACCATATAATCATAGTTGAAAGGGTATTAGTATTGTGCCACGGGTACTAACACTGGCTATGAGTCACCCTATCCTGGAAGGAGTACTCATGTGTATGTATCAACCCTAAACGAGAAGCAATACATCTCTTAACTTTCGCTGGCTACATAGATCTCTTTATCAGGGATTTCTACTTAGGGTCAAACCCTAAGCAATCAATAATACCCCAACCCTGGGTTCGCTCAGTGTTAAATTATATTCCCAACTGAAAGACACTAA
>NC_061121.1:205486580-205518534 GCF_002878395.1 Capsicum annuum
AATGAATACCTTTTATTACATGTGGAATATTTTTTTAAAATTTGGACTCTCCATTGTGTGAGAAATTGAATTAGCTTTCCATCAATACCTATTTCTCCCAAATCTGATACACGGTTAAGAAGTTAGGGAAATTTTAGTAAGAAAGTATCCCATCTGAGAAATCATTGCATCACAGTGAAGGATAAAGTCACAATTGTCATTTTCCAGAGGACCACCGCAATTGGATCACATCACAGAGAGGTCCAATTTCCCAATTGTCAATTTTCAGTGGCTCACCACAATGGTAGAGCATGGCATTGATGGAAAAAATGACATTTCTATAGTGTACCATGATAGCTCCATGTCGTGGAGAACTTCCAGTTTCCAATTGTCCTATTTCCAGTGAGCCACAGCGATAGAGACGCATCGTAGTGGAATTTTAATCGAAAAATTTTTACTTTTTCCAATTCTGACTAAATACAAAAAAGGGTATTTTGGTCAATTCCAAAGCCCCCAATTCGTCTAAAACAAGGAATTAAAGCCTATTCTAAGCACTTTATGCGTATTTTCATCCATTCCCTCTAAAAGCAAAGACCTAGAGCTCAAAGTTTCTTCTCCAATAAATCAAATTCCTCCATTGTGTCCCCATGAATGCTCCAAATTGAGGATTCTCAAGACAAAATAATCAAGAAATCATTTTCAAGAACTCAAATAGGAATCAATAATTCAAGATTCTTCATCTAATCATCTACCAAGGTATGTGGGGTTTATGTACAAGGATCCTCTTCCATCCTTGTGCCCAAAACCAAGTTTTAATTACAAATTCATATGATTTTTAATGAACATACATGAAATTTTAATTAGGGTTCATACCCATTATTTCTATTTTCCAGATTATGAGTTTTTGAGAGATTTTGATGATGATTTGCATGTCTATTTCTATATTTTCTTGCCTATTGCAGCAAATTCCAGATTTTGAGATGAATTAATGTAGTTTTCATTATCAAGCTTGAACTTTATGATGTTTTAACATGTGTTTGATGCATAGATTATCAAGCCCAAGTTTATATGTTGATATTTCAAGAAAGATGATGCTTTAAGCATCTTATGATCAGATTAATTACAGATTTATAGTACAACTTTGATCTTTTGATCCTCTGATAAAATTTGGAATCCATTTTACATATTTATTACAGATTACGAAATTCAGAACAACTTTATTTGTAGATTTAATCAAATAGATGCATAATTGGTTTCAAATAAACCCCTATGCTAGTTTGAAAGTGGATTTTCAGTAGAATGAGCATACATATTTAAAATAGAGTAGTATTTAGCACCGAACGGGAAGCTTGGATTTAGCATGACCTATCTTCCACATAATAACATAGCCAACATAGGTACAGATTATAAGATTATTCCTACTTGTATGTGGAGACAGTTATAGAATTGATCACTTAGCTGAAGTTATACTCCTTGGCAAGAGTATGACACCTCTCCCCATCGTGAGGTTTTCCCCATAGGGGAATAATATTTTGGAATCCATGTTAGCTCACATGGTTTATGTCAGTTAGAAGAACCTTCCTAACAGTAGATATTCTTAGAATAGTTTTTAAAGTATTTTTCCCTATAGTCTACAGATTTAAGAAAGGAATAACAGAGAAGCTTTTAGAAAAACTAAGTGTAAAAGCTCACAACTTTATTCAGATTATGCTTCACAGAAAGATATTATCTACATATTTTAGCTTTTAAATTTTTGATATAGAAGTGAGTCCTTTCTACACTTAGACAACATGATTTATAGACAGAACACTAGCACAACTTTTAGAACTAATTATTGTGGCTCACTAGATTTATAAAGTATGATTTTGTTCTCATGATTATAATTCTCATCTTTTAGATATTTCAGCTTATGTGAGTCATTTATATTTAGCATGCATTGTTTTTAAAATTATGATGATTATTGAGACTTTATTTTACTTATGCATGACCCCTCATAAAATTAGTACATCCTCCAAGTACTGATCCACATATACGTCTATGTGCTATATAATCTCATAATGTATATTCAGGTGCTCAATTTCAGTAGTAAGAGTGATTTCGAGCATCTCCATCTATATCCTAACAGTTGATCTGTCCTAACAGTTTGGGGACTTAGATACTTAGAGTTTCAGCTTAGTAGTTTAGATATTTCAGTATTCTTTTCAGAAAGTTTGAGTCTGTTGGGGGTTTGTCCCAGTGACTCTCTAGTTATTAGTAGTAGAGGCTTATTATACTGCAAGATATGATTTAGACATACAGTATTTGGGTTTCAGAGATTATATTTAGATTATTCTCAGTTATTTTAGATAGTTTTCTACATATATTATGGATCTTATGTTTATATTTCCTTTATTATGTGATTTAGACTTATTAATAGGAAGACAAGGTTAGCTTAAGGCTACTCAAAGTCTAGTGCACCGTGTAATTCCTCAGGACCAGGTTTTGGTGTATTACAATAGACCTATGAAACATAAGCTAGGATAGAATTGCTATACCTTAGATAATGAAAATGATACTTTTACATATAAACATACTCCCTCAACTATATGCTCCCTTTTAATATGCACTTCACTTGAGGCTACTTATAATCTTCACATGGGCATTGATAACTCTATCTACTAAAGTCTGAGTTGAACTGAATTTATTCACTATGTTCAAGACTACTCAAATCTACCAAGTGAACACATAATACTGTAATAATAGTCTGAATCATGAATTCAATACCCAATGCACTTTCACAACTTCTCATCTCATGAATAATTCTCATTACCTCTTCAACAACTATTTTCAACCTCTTAATAAGAATTCATTAATACATAATGCATTCATCAACTTATAAACCAACATGACATTCAAGCATATCATTATAACCACATATGTACTTCTAGGAAAACATCTTTGTCATATTCTCTAAATCTCTATCAAAAATAATTTCCAAGCACTATCCCCAAGAAACACACACAAAATTTAAACTAACAATGACATATATCAAAAGCTTAGACTAAATCTTCTTTCAACTTATATCCTTAGATAAAACAAACATATTACAGTATTTTATTAGCATGAAACACTTACTCTCTCACATCTAAATCGATTATTCATCATCACTATCATTCCATAAGGGGAGGTCACTAAAAAGTTAGAACATACAATCCTGAAGCATAAAAGAATACTAAAAATAACATTGACACTTAACTAAGGCTTGAGGAATAGAGTTTCCACAATATGGGTTCATTAAATAGATCAAAACTGAGGATATACATGACATAATCTGAATTTTGCTGATCATTAAGAGTGTAGCATAAGTACCTAGAACTGAACATACTGTATAGCATGAGTAAATAAGTCATGATATACATGACCTGAGTTTGGAGTTTAGTAATTCATGGAATATGATTCATACTACTGAGTGAACTAGAACTCCTTATACTAAAAACTGGAAGCATAAATGACTTTATGGAAAATGCACTAATATAAGTTATGATCATGGAGTTTACAAGTAAGGAATAAATAGATATCGTGATGACTGAAGTACAAAACTTTGCACTGAGATAATAATGTGTTGGGAATCATCCTCCCTTACTGCTGTTCTACAATATACTTGCATCATTACTAGAATCTGAGAGCCTGACTTAGTTACTTGGCCTATCATCTCCCCCTTAGATTAAAGATATTATTCTAAGTATGTAGGCCCATTTAATAAACTCTAAACTAGACTGCAACTACTTGATTCTCGAGCTCAAGATATAAAAATACACATAAATACTAAACTCACCCTAAAAGACTACACCTGAAAGTGTAAAATCTACTGCTAGAAATTTCTTCTGCGATACAACTTTTAACTTTCTATAGCCCCTATAGTCATTATACAATAACTTAAATACTGATGAACTTAGAATTTCTAGGAGTATCTTCATTCCATGAGTTCACACAATTTAGAATTTCAACTATTTCTTATATTAGCTCAATCTTTAAAGATTCAACCTTAGATTCTAACACTTAACATGGATATTCCCAAACCTTTAATGAACCATACTAATTCCATCATAGCCTACCAATATCATATCTTTAAACTTATATTTTTCCTAAACCATGAGAATTACCATTACACCAACATACCCTACATCAACAATATATAATTTTGAATCAATATACACAAGTTCTTGTATACACTATTTCAAGCCTTCTGGTTCACCTTTCATACAACTAGCCCCATGGGTATGTAATCTACTAAATTTAGATAACACTATCCCCACTTTACTATCGCTAAACTTCTAGGTTGATTCTTCAAATTATAGATCACATCAAATCAAAGAATTCTGAGAAGGGATCTGAAAGCACATCTGTCTTTTGCTTAGTGCATGATTTTCATGAATATGAATGATGTCCTTCAAACATCTAAACTTAAAAGTACTGATGGGATACTTTTGAGCCTGCGTGCAACCCCATAACTATTTAAGAAAACTTTATCTATAAGGATTTAAGCTTAGCTATTTCTGTTGCCTCAAGAATAAGGAAAAGTTGGCACAAATGGATTAACATGAGAATCATCATAAGTTCCTTTTGAAAACACTATTGCTTCATAAATTGAGACATGATAAAAGGAAAATATTTCTTAAATACCCTGTAGTATCTCGACGAAAAGTACAGATGTCTCCGTACCATTCTGTAAGACTTTACTACATATGCTTCATAGAAATCTTAGGACACTTGAAACTTAGCTTTGATACCAAGATTGTCACGACCCGAGACTAGCCCTAGTCATAACATAGTGCTTGGAACTACTAGTGATACCAAACTAACTCATGAACTGGCATAATATCGAGCAACTAATTTAATATGTAAAAAATAGCTGAGTTTGCTGTGTGAAAACAAAATCATGGCATAATCTGGATGAATAAAATACTGATAAAGTTTCCAATCACATAAAACTGAGGAAAGAACTCAAATTACATGACTGACTCTGACTAACGTCTATGAAGCCTTTACTATACTGACTATAGATAGCTAGGACATGACTCTAACCACCACTAATCAATAGACACGAATAATAAATATAATATACATGAACAACATCTAACTAGAGTCCCCAAAATAGGAAAATTTATCACCTACTAGCTGGAAACTGCAACTGTATGATCAAGATGTGTGGGCTACAACTGGTACCTACATTATGAAATATTGTAGCTATACAGTCGCATATGTTGATCAGTACTTTGGGAATGCATTGAATAAGTAGGGTAATGCAATACGCAAAACTGAATAGGTACAAAATCTTAAAACATGCATGCTAAGTGCAAGTAGACTCACAAATAGACTAAAATCAATTAAAATATAAAGTAGCTTAAATAATGAGTAACAAACATAATCTGATAAATTATTATACTTAGTTTCTGAAAATTTTACTTTTGCAGAAAAAGTAGAACTAAAGCTAGGATACAATAAAACATGAATACATGAACATATGAAACCAAACATACATGTACTGAGCTGATCTAATTAACAAAATAACTAATACATGAGTGATGAAATTATTGAAATCTAAGTAAAGGGATAAATAATGTGTATATACTGAGTGGTTAATAAATGAATATGGACTATCAATATCCGTACACTGAATATCTGATAACTGAATACTGAATGAATGACATCTGAATGCTAATTATGTTAAACTAAACTATACTTATTTTGAATAACTAGACTAAAACTTTGGGGTACTGTGCATATCAGATAAAGACTGACTAAATAACATGAAATAGGTGAGCATGAATGCATGATAACTGTAATATCTAAGAATGCAAGACTAAGTATATATCTATTATTTATTAAGACAATTTGTTATATAAAAGACTAACATTTGTATAAGTAAATATCTGAAAGTTTGTACACTTAGTCAAGAAAATCTAAATTGAAAATACAATAAATATTGTACTGATACTGTGGGAGGTATCATCTAACAATCATGACCTAATATGAGTTAATCGTGGTCAAACATGTAACCCAGTTGAAAGGATGTCAGTATAAGTCCACGAGTACTTACACTAGCTGTGAGTTATAATATAAGTCCATGAGTACTTACACTAGCTATGAGTTACCCTATTATAGTAGGAGTACCTATGAGACATATGTCAACCTTAAAATAGCATGAAGACATCTCAAACCTATGCTGGCTACACAGTTTTGTAACTCAGAGATTGCTAGTAAGAGTCAAACCTTAAATTGGCAGGAATGGTCATCCCTAAGTTCCCTCGGTGCTAAATTTAACTGAAAGCCACTGAAATATTGACTGGTGTATGCACTGATAATTAATAAGTTCAGGTCATGGTATTTCAAAAACAATAGAGCATATAAGTTTTGAAGTAATTATAAATATGTAAACAGATAGTGCTTCATTTGTTCATAGCAAACTGAGTTTAACTATAAAATTATGAGTTGAGACTTGAAAGGTTTGAAATACTATAAAAATACATAAGTATCGGGTGTTCATAACCTGCTAGCACTGAATGACCATAAAGCACGATATCAACACTTAAAATTATAGTATGGAATCATGTTTCAAAGACCTAAAACATGAACATTCAACCAAACATGTGATAATCCCAAAGTTGAATGTGGAAATGTTTTAAACATGAGGAAATAGTTTGATTAGATGACTAAAATCATAAATTGAGAATTTAACATGGAATTCACTTAAAAAAGGACATGTAAAACTGAAATTCATAGCATGAGGAAGTCAAATCTTGCATGGAGTCATACATGGGTTGAATTTAATTTAAATCAACATGAAATTCAATATTTCTTTAATATAAAAAATACCATAATGATATAAATTTATTCTTTAATTGGAAGAAAAGGATTTTTAGGCTCCATGAACTCCCACAAACATTAATTTCTTAATTTTGTGAGGAAAGCTTTCAATTTAACTTGAATTCTTGAATTTCTTGAAAAATAATTCTTGAATTTCTTATTCTTGAGAAGAAACCCTAATCTTATTGTTCTTGAGATTCTTGATAATGGGAGGAGGAAAATATGTTAAGGGACTAATAATAGGGGAAAACTAATGCAATCTTATGATTTCAAGATGCGGGGGATAGGTTTGAGGTAAGGAAAAGACCAAAATACCCTTCCAAAGTTGAATAAAAATTAATGGAATTTTCTTAAGTTGATGACTTAGTTGATGGCTTGTCGACTAGTTAATAGCCTATTAGCCTAGTTGTCAACACCCTTTTATATTCTGTTTATGGGTGATGACTTGGCTTATGGCTTGTCAACTAGTTGATAGCCTATCAGCCTAGTCATCAACTCCTTCATAGTTTCTGTCTAAGGTTGACGACGTTGGCTGATGGCTTGTCCACTCATTAAAAACTTATCAGCCAGTCGTCACCTTCTTTAGTGATTTTTCCTAAGGTTGACAACTTTGGCTGACGGCTTTTCAAATCGTTGAAATCTTATAGCCTAGTCATCACATTGATTTCAGATGGATATACCGAGGTAAAATAGGTATAACTTTCTACTCTGATATGGTATTAAAGTGAAATCAGATGAATTGGAAAGAAAACTCAAAGAACTTTTATTTGACATATAGTAAGACACCTAAGTAAATATATTTTAGGATATATACTCATATAAATTGGACCCTAACTGGAGCATCTGTCAAAACTTTATCGATAAAAAAGTCCTCAACTAGTGTTTGAGTTAGGAGGGTATTATGACCTTGATTCATATACAAGGATATTCCAACACTATATATTTTATATTAACACGAATATATATACATATAATAATTGGGTTCAATTCTATATGCATAGAGAAAATTATTTGAATTCTAGCCCAAAAATGTGGGGTGTTACAATTACGGACAAAGGATGTGGCTTCGGTGAAGATTCTTTGGAGGAACCAAAAGTCTGTAGATTCTACTTGGAAGATGAAGAGGACCTGTATTCCAAGTATCCATTCTTGTTCCCCAATCTGGATATTTTTGTGAGAGGAATGTCACGTGTATTTCTTAACATCTTTATTTTTTGACTTTATTAAAGAAAATTGTGAATTCCTTGATATCTTTGCTTTCTATCCTTGTTAAATCTAAGAATGGGTATGTTTGTACTTATTGTGCTAAACGTTACCTTGTCTCATCATTTGAGGATTTATAATCCAAGTGAGGGAGAATGAAACACCTCAAATTTTTGGTCCTTAAAACTTTTTTAAATTTTATCCTCACTGACTAGACAAAGACTCTCCATATGAGTCATAGGGAGTCTTGATGAGTCTTAAGGACTCAATCATAGCCCGACCAATTAGTGTAGCTAAGTTTTCTATTCTGAGTATGAGTGGCTCCTAACAAGTCGTATGGACTCATAATGAGTCGTGTGGTGTCTTTTATAGCCTAACAAGTGTGATGCCCAATTGTTTCAACTTTGATAATGTTTGGACCATGAAAGTCATAACAACTAAGTACGATTCATATGGCACAAATCGTAGCCAAGTCAGGTTTTGTTATCATAGACACTATCCAGACTATGAGTGGGACCTTACAAGTTATAAGGTGACCCTACGAGTTACAGGGTCACCCATAGTGACTAGGTAATAATTTTTAGTCTTTTTATTAAGGGTATCCTAGCCAATTTCCCTTTTTCCATATTTAGAGTCCACAACCATAAATCACTCAAGGGGGTTAAGTCTCATTCATAACAAAATAAAACACAATCTTTTCTCTCTAAACTCAGCAAGATTAAGATACTTAGGGTTTTCAAGAAGTGGGTCATCTAAGGGCCCAAGGGTTGATTTTGTGCATAAAATTTGGTATTTCAGGAATGTTACTCTTCTCCAATTCTTAATATACGAAAAGCATGAGTTTTACATGGTTTAAATTGTATGGATTTGGATGTGGATTTTGTCAAGGTTAAGGGTTTTAACATGGTTGATTTCCAAATTATTTTCCCATGATTAATAATGAATTGTTTATACTTTATTGATGGTTTTGAACTTGTAGGGTGCATGGAAATGGTGAATAAATTAAGGAGCTATGGTTTCCCCCAAATTGGTATTTTGAAATTGGAATTGGTTTTGAGAAATGGTGTTTCCTCAACCCACTTATGTAATTGGCTTTGAATACTGAAATTGTCTATTAGTTTGACTTACTCACTGATGTTATTACATGGTGTAAATAATAAAAATAGTTAACATGTTTTTGAAAGACTTGTTGGCTATGATTTTATTTAATAAACAAAAATATGGTCGAGGCATTCCCCTAAACTAATATAATTATTATGATATTGAGATAAGCTTGCAAATATAAGGGTATGGTGATAGCCATATTGTGACTTAACCATTGGTTCATTGGTTAATAAATAGGTTACATGAAACTTTAAATAAATTAGGCCTAATGGGGGTTAAGTGGCAAATCCATGAAGGTATGGGTGTTGGATGACTTGTAAGGGAAACTCATGTTTGCCGATGTGAAGTTTGGTCTTGATGACCTGTGTGATTTGTTAACACTATTAATATATTTGTATCTTGGATTGATGTGGGGTCCGAGCATTCCCTGATCTTTCTTAATACCTTCGATTCATGTGTCTAACATGCATTGAGGCCCTATCAGCAGGGGGAGATGAACCCATATAGCCCATGGGTGCCTATTTATGATGGTCTTGGATAAAGTTTTACTTCATGATAAACCTTGCTACTTTTTTCTTGGCATAGTAGGTTTATATGCATTTTTAATTATGTGCATTGTCTTTAAGGATTTTGAAATATGAATAATTGTATTATTTTATCCCTTACCCCTGAGTTACTGCTAGTGCTCAACCTACTAACCATATGTGAATATTATATCCCCACGCAATGTAGGCACCCGAGATACTTCTACTT
This sequence comes from Capsicum annuum, assembly GCF_002878395.1. Classification (NCBI taxonomy): domain Eukaryota; kingdom Viridiplantae; phylum Streptophyta; class Magnoliopsida; order Solanales; family Solanaceae; genus Capsicum; species Capsicum annuum. The sequence continues at coordinate 205,496,466 of NC_061121.1, forward strand.
TTCTCACATAGTGTTAGTTTGATTAACTCATTTTTTCAATCATCGGTTATAAAGTGGTGAACGTCCATTACTTGTATAACTAAGCCACTCATCAGATTCCTTTCATAGACTAAAGATGAAAAGTTCATGATAATATTGTCATTATCTTGTTAGTGTTGGGGGTGTATCCCGTAATTTTTTTTATTTCTATTTTGTTAGAAGGTTTTGTGGATTATTGTAGACTTGGGTGTTGGTGTTGGTAAGTTGTAAGTTATAATCATATCTTATATTCTTTGAAATCATCTTTAGCAATCTAGTTATAAGTTCAGAATTCATCCACTATTGGGGGTAGTATGTTCTATTTGGATAGGTGCAGAGGGTGGTCTTCATTTCTTTATGGACATGAGATACCTGTCACAGCTAAGTACTTGCTTATGTTATGAGAAATACGGTGTAAGACATAAGGTGACAACACCTTACCATCCTTAGGTAAGTAGGCAAGTTAAGGTCGCTAACAGATAGATCAAGTCCATATTGGCAAAAACAGTAAATGCCACAAGATTAATTGTCAAGGCAGTTAGATGATGCATCATAGGCCTACATAATAGCTGATAAGTCCCTCATAGGTTCCTCCCCATATAAGCTCATATGCTGTAAGGCATACCACTTACCAGTTGAGCTTGAGCATAAGGCACTATAGGCGTTGAAAAGCATAAATTTTGAGTGGAGTGATACAACAAACCTGAAGAAGAGCAAGGTGAATGAGTTAGATGAATTTTGACACCATTCTCATAAAAGATTTGACATATACGAAGAAAGACCAAAGTTGTATCATGACAAAAGATTATGAAAAAAGTGTTTGAACTTGGTTATTTTGTATTTTTGTATAATTCAAGACTTTATTTGTTTCCTAGCAAGTTGAATTCTAGGTGCTCCAAATCATTCATTTTAGTTAGAGCATTCCCTTATGGTGCTGTAAAACTAAAAAGAGATGGTGATATCCTATTCAAAGTTAATGGTCAATGTGTGAAGAACTATTTGGGAAATCATTATAAAGTGAATGTTATTAATGAGATCAACCTTTGTAAAGTCTGAGTGGCCGAGGCAGCTAAGTCATGCTGAGATGTTAAATCGGGCACTGCTTTGAAGGCAACACAAGATATACACACGTTTAGTGTATCTTATGTTTGTCCTCATTCACTTTGTTTTATATCAATTTAGCACATTAGGGATAGTGCATGGTCTTTTAGTTGGGGGTGGGGAATACCATAGCCACCGCAAGTTTTTATTTCCATGCTTATTTTCCTATCGGTCGTGGTATGGTTGTAGAACCAACATTTACAAGTTAAAATTTGTGTCATATTGTGTTTTATTTCATACCATGTTGTGTTTTTGTTTAATTAGGAGATGTTTAAGTATTTAGGGCAGTTGTCATGTTTGGATTGATTTTTGAGAAAAATTATACCCCTTCAAAAAATTTTGTTTTGAACTGTGTGAATGTAGATACATACATACATACATATATATATATATATACATACATTGTGGATCTTGTTGTAATATTAATAATTGCATGAATCGGATATATAGAAGGTTGTAATATTGAATTTGTGCCATGTTTGTGTGAGATGATACTTAGTTCCCTTAATGTGTTAAATCCATCTCTTGCCTAGTTAGTCTTACCTAGGTTTTCAGACAGTTGGTTAGGAAAGGACCATAGGCCCTTTTTTGATATTAGTCCAATTTTAGCCAAAGTAACCTTTGTATCCCTTGATCCCAATTTTTAGCCCATAGCCTATTTTTCTGGTTACACCTTTCACCTTCCTATTTGTGTTGCAATAACCTGTTTTCCCCATTATTTCTTAGACTTTGTGTACCTCAACTCAGGAAAATTGCCGAAGTTGAGGGTGGCTATCTTAGAGGTGTATGATGTAAAGTGGGTATATAGAAGGGTAAAATAAGAGAAAATTATAGTATGGATGGGTGTGGTAGAAAAATAAAAGAAAAATTGTAAAAAAGTGATAAAGAAAGAATAAAGACCACACCCAACCTGAATGACAATAAAGAATAAATTAAGGAGAAATAAGGATGGAACAAAAAAGAAATTGTTAAGTATGGACCCCAAAAGTACTTGTAGTGACAAGGAGGGTTAGTCACTTGATATATCCATATGTACCATACCACCCCCAAGCCTACATTACTAATCGAATAAAGTCTTATAGTGATCCTAACTTGACTATCCAAAAACTAAGGTAAAGAATACAAGGGAAAGCCTATGGTATTTGATGTACGTTCATTGGAAATTCTCCTTTGAGTGTGAGTGTATCTTGATTGTCCCTGCATATACATGTATTATTTCCTATAAATCAGTGGGACTTCTTTGTTGTGAGGGAATATCATCCATATTTCTAGTCCCCTACTTTTTTGGGCTAGTGTAATATGTATATATATATATATGTATGTGTGGTTATCTATTGCTAATGTAATGCCATTATGTTGATCCCATTGTGTCACATTGTTGTGCTTCATTTTTATACACAGTTGGTTTTGAAAGGTTGAAATAGGAGAGAAGGTATTGTGGTTTGAGCTTAAAGTATTAATTGAATGCTTTGGATAACTTATATTCGCCTAGTTAAGCATTGTATTTTATTTTATTTTGTACTATTGTGCTGTGTTGACTGAGGACATGCAAATGCTCTAAGTTGAGGTTGTTGATGTGCTGTAGAAATATAACACTTTCAATGCTTAAAACAATTAGATTATGCAAGTTTCTTAGGATGTTTTGTTAGATATGATGTGCTTTGGGTGTTTTTTGTAGGAAACTAGGTTTTGGATGCAATTCTAAAGAAAAAGAAAAACTTGAAGCTTTTGGGTACATACAAAGGAAATTTTGGGTATGTGCTACATACTTAGCGTATGTGAGCAAAATATGTTGTGAAACTAAAAGTCTAGAATCTAAGTTCCAGGAAAAAGCAAGAACATCAACATAAAAAGTACATATAAAAATTGTATGTTCAACATACGTACTGTATTTGGACACCGTATGTCCTAAAGTGACAAAATACAAAGAGTTACATTTTCAATATTATAGGCCTCACATATACAAAGTGTCACATACGGTCCATATGTTAACTTTTTTTCTGTTGGAATACAAGAGTCCAGAGAGTTAAAGATCTAAGATTCAAGGGCGGCAACATACGAAGGACCACATACAGTCTGTATGTTTAACATAAAGTCCGTATGTGAACTTTGTAAGTGGTCACTGACTTTGTTATTCGTTTCTCATTCGTGATTTGATTAAGTGTTTCCTTGTATTGTATAAATAACCTAATGATGTTTTGTATTTTATTTTTGCATTCTTTCTACTCATAATCATATATTCTGATTCTGAGATTCGAATTTGATCTTAGAATTATGTTGTATTAATTTTGGTTGTTAATTAAGTTAAATTTTTGGGTTTTTAGTTGTTGACTACTGTGTGATTGTTGAATGTTTTCAAATGTGAATTAATTTAATCCTTAAACGAACATGAGTGACTAATCTCCCTTAGCTAGGGTTGTGGGAACCCTGTCTACATAAAAAAGTAGAGAATGTATTCAATCCTTCTAGATTATTGTTGTTGCATGCATTGGGGTTTCCTTTACTGTTATTGATTTCTTAATGGGTGCACACATTAGGATCCAACCTGCATTCACTATAAACCCGAGAAGAAGGCATAGATTGGGTAAAAAAGATCATAATATTTATTTTGGGTTAATTATAAAAATAAGATTTTTGGTACTATCTTTTAATTGATGAAATAAGCTTACTTGAGACCAAGAAGAGATAGTTGAAACTGGAGTCCTAGTTAAGTGTTAGTAAGGAGACACTCTGAGACCGAGGGAAGTTGAGTGCAATTTACCAAATTATACCAAGAGGCGGTTGGTGGTACCTATATTACTAGATTCTACATGCATAGCAGTTGGATAATTGGGTTGACCACGAGAAACTTACCGAGTTAGAAGCTGGGGGGAACATAGTCCTAGTGTTTGTCTATGACTGAATTACAACCCTACTTAATATTCCTTACTTGTTCAATATTTTTCACTACAATTTCTCTATTTACTTTTCCAGTTTTGTCCATTGATTACAATAGTTAAGAGCCACAATTCCACGTATTCACTTGGGTTTTGACCCTAAACTTTGTTGGATTACTATATTTGACAGCCATTGCATTATCTTTAGATTGAATGACAGCTTGGGCGCTATCAACTATTACCTTAGCTATTCTCAGCATACCTTTAATAATGTGTCAGGGATCTATTATCCACACTGAGAAAAATTATTTATTATGTTTAGGATAAGATTCTTACATCAAAGGTTACGAGTCTTACCCCTTCCTAATATTCATAATTTTAGTGCTGAGGGTCCTTCAGTTTATTCTATTTCTATAGCCCATGATATTCCTGGTGTCTTTCTTATCGATCTACTTAGCATTTCTCCTGAGCATGATATTAAGTTTATTTTTTATCTTAAGTCAGGCACCCGACCATATGGCTTATCTCGAGATTAAGATCCTAAATTCTAATATTCTGTATCTTTGAAGTAAGGGTTTTATTAGGATAAGTGTGTCACATTAGGGTACTTCTATCTTGTTTGTGAAAAAAATAATGGTTCCTTATATATGCGTATCAATTAAATACAACTGAATAAGGTGATGGTGAAGAATAGGTATTATATGCCTCTTATTTATGACTTATTTGACCAACTTCAGGGAGTGACGGTGTTGTCTAAGATTTTCTTCAGATTTGATTAGCATTAGTTGAGAATTTGGGTTGAGGAAATTCTAAAGATAGCCTTCAGAACGCACTATAACCATTATGAGTTCTTGGTGATGTCTTTTAGCTTAACTAATGCCCCAACCATGCTCATAGATTTGATGAACTATATGTTAAGACCTTATTTGGACTTCTTTATGATTATGCTTATCGATGACATTTTGGTGTTTGTGCTCCAGACCTTGAGAGATGATAGGCTTTTTGCCAAATTCTCAAAGTGCAAATTTTATTTTGATTTGGTTACATTCCTAGAATATATGGTATCTAAGGATGGAATTATAGTTGATCCTCCAATGATTGAGGTTATTTGAGATTAGGCCAGAACTTCGGTTACATTCATAGAATATATGTTTGAGGAGTGTAAGTTGAGTTTTTGGAAGTTTCAGTATTTTCTAACTTCTACTTCTATATTTTCCCTTTTGTTGAGGGTAAGGGGTTTCCCATATATTTTGATGCTTTCTGTTTTGCTTTGGGTTTCATGTTGATGTAGAAGGGTTGAGTTATTTCTTATGCATTAAGGCAGATGAAGGTATATGAGCACAACTACCCCACTCAAGATTTAGAGTTGGCAATGATAGTTTTTGCTTTTAAGATTTAGCGGTATTATTTGTACGTTGTTCATTGTGAGATCTACACTAATCATCATAGTCTTCATCACCTTATGACTGAGAAAGATCTTAATTCGAGACAGTGAAGGTGGATGAAGTTGCTGAAGTATTATGACATCTCTATTCTATAAGTTTCAAGCAGGGTAAATATGGTAGTGGGCGCCTTGAGTCGAAAGGCGGTGAGTATGGGTAGCATGGTTTCTATTTTAATTTTTGATAGGCTGTTGGCAAGAGACATATAGTCCATAGCCAACTTGATGATAAGGCTTTATATTTCTGAGTGCAGAAGGACCCTTGCTAGTGTGGAGGCCATGTTTACCTTATTTTATTAGAACTAGAGCCATTAGTTTGAGAATAGGGCACTTTTTTTTTATCTATAACCATTTTCCAAGGGGTGTATACCATAGGGCTACCAATGATTCAAAGAGTATTCTATGATTTGATGGCCACATTTGTGTTATGAATGTTGGAACCATAATTAAGTTGATCATATCTGAGATCATATCACTAAATACTTTATTACCCCTGGGATAGCTAAGATGTATAGTAATTTGATGCATCAATATTGGTGGAGTGGCATGAAGAGAGATCTAGTGGACTTTGTAGTCCTTTGCCTAGGATGTCACCAAGTGAAAGCCAAGCATAAGATGCCTAGTGGCAATTCACAGATTGACTTTTCACGAGTGGAATTGGGAGTGGATCACCACATATTTTGTTAGTAGTTTGGTTCACACCTCCCGTGGTTTTAACAACATTTAGGCCATTGTAGATTGGTTGACCAAATTGACACATTTTATTTCAATATAGATATCCTTAAGTGCTGAGATATTTGCTCGTATCTATGTTCGTGATATAGTTTACCAACCCAGAGTACCCATATCTATTATTCCAGAAAGGGTCTCAATATTTACTTTTAGCTTCAATAGGGCTTTTAAGGAGGACTTGGGTACTCCAGTAGACCTTAGCACTACTTTTCACCGTCATACCAATGGGCAGTTAGGGCAGAATATTTAGATTCTTGAGGATTTGATCTAGGATCATTTTATGGACTTCGAAGGTCAGTAGGAGTAGCACTTAGCATTGGCGGAGTTTTATTATAATAATTGCAACAATTAAAGTATTTAGATAGCACCATTTGAGGAACTATATGGTACGTTTTGTTGATCTACGATATGGTGGTTCGATACCTCTAAGGTTTGGACCTGTGGTATTAACTTACTTTGGAATTCAATGGATTGATTCAAGGTCAGTCTAGATAGGCTGATTATAACCTAGAGTAGGCTAAAGTATTATGCAAATCATAGACTTTGTGCCTTGAGTTTGAAGTTGGGAATAGAGTATTTATTCAAGTATTACCCATTAAGGGAGTGATAAGGTTTAGGAGGAAGGTAAGCTCATCCCTAGATTTATTGAACTTTTTGAGATACTTTGCACAGCTGGAGAAGTGGATTAAGAGTTTGCCATGCCTATAGATTTTGTCATTGATCATCCAATTTTTTATGTATCTATGTTGTGTTGTTAAATCCCTGATGAGTCATATGTGTTTTGGTGGGTCTTAGTTCAGTTGGATGAGAGGTTTACCTTCATAGAGGATCCAGCTCTTATTGTAGCCAGGCATTTCAGGCGATTTCCCTCTAGGGAGATTCGAATTGCTAAGGTTCATTAGAGGCACTGCCCAGTAAATGAGGCAACATGGGATATTGAGAGAGAGATGCAGGCTAAGTATCCCTACCTATTCAAACCTTCAGGTAATCCTAACTCATTATGTTTGTAATCAAAAAGTTCATTTAGTAGTGGATGTGTTAATAATCCTCCAGGTTATTTTCTCCATTTACACACTTTTTTGTTACTTAGAGCATTTGTATAGCCGTCCTGAGCAGGGATAGCTATGGTGCGGTGTGATGTTCGGTGTATTTATGCACTCTAGCATTGTTATTCTAGCATTTTTAGCCTTGGTTTGAGGATAGTTCGTGTGATTTATGTGTTGATAATAAGATAAATGTTCATATAACTGTCTAACTATGTTTTTACAATGTGTAATGGTGTTTTCACAGGTCTTTTGATTCAAATTGATCATTTAGAAGTCAAACGAGAAAACTAGTGTAACTAGCTTGAGCTAGGTGCTTGTCTAATCTATCGTGTTGGGTTATACTATTTTTTAATGATTTCCTAATGTTGTTATTATTTATTTATATATGAAATAACTTGGTTATAATATTCAAGGATCAATTGGATCAAGCTAAGGGTCAAAACAACAAGTTAAAGATCAAAGTGAAATTAGCCTATGCTTAGATCATGTTTCTAGTTCACAATTGAGAATGTTGTGTGTTATTGAGCACTAAATTGTTGTGTTTAATGATATAGGATTCTTGATGAATTAACTATGATGATATATGAAGGATGTACAAACTTCAAATCAGGTGGAAACAACTCAAAAAGGGTTGGAATGGATCACTAAAACACAATACACAACTTGAAGTGATTTTGGACACCTGAAATGCATTGCGAAAGTACAAGTGCATGGGGATTCCTCTTGGAACGTGATACCCATCACTGGATTTATAAGGGGCCCAAAATAGGTACCCACTGCATTGCATTTGTAATAGCAGTGAAGGAGGCACCGCGATGTGGTGTAATCTTGACGAGATACTGGATTTTGACAGATTTTGACAATTAGGATTTGGCACTATACCGTAATGCGATGGCCATCGAAAGTGGAAAAAAGTACCTTTCTGAACATGTATTATGTGGAAATTAAATCCCAATGGGTTTATGACTTATCTATTATAAATATAGCATGTTAAATCATGTTTTAATCATCTTGGAACATCCTAGATCAACTTGGACATCATTGGAGGCTACCACAACTTCTTTTTAGGTTTTATCATTCTTCAATTTAGTTTTTTGTATGGTTTTGTATCATCATTCCAAGGGATTGGATGATGAATATTTTCATTCAAGGCTAAACCCTCTCTCCGGGGTTAAAGCAATGCTCATAATTATTATTATTTTGGATTAATTTTGTTTAATTGGCTTATCATTATTTGTTATTTATTTATTCTTGATTTAATTATTTTGAGGATTGATCACCCTTAGAATATATATATGGTCGACCTTTTGATCTTAGGAGAGGGAATAGGGAGATTGAACATGGGAAAAAAAGTAGGGTTTGTATTCTTTTATAAAAGAAGGAGTTCAAATTAGTTACTAAGACAGAGATGTACTTAGATGACTTACTTGATTCAGACGTAGGATGATAACTTCATACCACTTAATTGGATTATTACATCCCCGATCAACTATGTAGTTGTAAGGTCCAACCTAGGTAAAGAATTAGAGGTCGGGAGACCATGATCATTCGATTAGCCCTACGAATCAATAACCAAGATAAGCAAATTGACGAATGAAATTTAATAGCATAGTATGATTGTTCAAAGTCATTTAACCCGAGGCTTCTATACATTGATTATTCTAAGTCATTACTTTTTCTCGTTAGTTTAGTCTACTTTTTAGTTTACAATTCCAAATTTTTAGTGTTTACTTTTTCATAATCGTTAATCTAGAATTAGATAGTTGGTGAAACCAAGTTCCTATGGGATCAATATTTGAATTTCTGTAAGGCCACTTTACTACTTGGTGGACCACGTACACTTGCATGTATGCTTGGGCACTGTCAAGTTCTTGGCGCCGTTGTCGGGGACTTGTAACTAGGCCTTTATCTTATTTTTATTTTTTCTATATTGAGTAGTAAATAGTTTTTTTATTTTCATTTTATTTTCTGTTATTTCTCTTTTTATCACACTTTTTGATATGGCAACCTGGGATAGATGGCTTGCGAGTGATGACTATTCCATATGTTGTATGGTTTGTGGCAATAGTGGCCATTCTGAAGATTTGTGTGTTGTCAACCTAATTCAGTAATGTTTGTGGCCTATGATCAAAGGCAATACTATGTGAACACCTATAATCAGCAATAGTAGTTTCAGCAGCTGCAGGTTCAGAATTACCAGGCCCCGATTCAAATAAACAATTTTGAAGAGATGTTAAAACAACTTCTAGATGATTAAGCACAGCTGTTAGTGCATATAAAGTGTTATAATTCAGTTTTAGAGCGTCAACAAATTTTTATGAAGAACTTGGGGATGAAGATTGGGCAAGTGTAGCAGATACATAATACCAGACCTCAAGGTGATTTTCCATGTGACAATGAACAAGTAATTCCAATCTCTTTAAGGAATGGTATAGATCTCAATAAAGAACCTCCAAAGACAATTAAGGAGGTAGATGCAGAGTTGATTTTCCAACCCGTTGAAGACAAAGTTTTTGACAATTCGAGGAAGTTTGAGTACTTGGAAACTAAATTTTTTAAACAAGTTAAGGAGATACTACCATTACTATATGAATTGCAGTCATTCATTTGTCATCTTTCTATTGAGACTAAAATTAAGAAGGTGAATAAGAGTGAGGTAGTCATGGATAGAGTAAATTTTAAAGTTTTTAAAGTCAGATTGGTTGGGCCTCACTCAAAGCACTTTTGTACATTATGTTTAGATGATGTCTTGTCTGTGAAATCATCTAAAGTAGTGAAAGAGTGTGAAGATGAGGAACAAGAATCCTATATTCTTAGTTTTACACCAGAAAAGCAACATAAAAACATAGCTCACCTCAAGGCCGAGTGGTTTACCATGCATATTCCTTTACTCGGTTCTTTAATCTATGTACCACCACCTTGTGATCGATGCAAAAGGATGGATGCGATGTTGGGGTGAAATTCATATCCTCAAGGTGGTGGAAAAAGTTGATGTAGGTTGTGCCGTGACACTAAATCAGGTGCTTCTTGGGAGGCAACCGAAGCTAAGGTATGTTTTCTTTTTAGTTTTTAGTTTTTCTATAACATGGAGTTTTTGTTTTTGATTGAGTCACAGGTTGATGGGAAGTCTGAGTAACAAAAATCTTAAGCTAAGAAGCATGGAAAAAATAGAGTGTGGGATCCCTTGGACTTTCTTTATTTGTAAATATGCAACTAGCTAAGCCTAGAGGTCTCAGGAAGTATTTTTATCTCATGCTTTTAAATTTATTTTGGGGACAAAGTAGATCTTTAAGTGTGGGGTGGGGAAATTCCCAATTTTCGGCTCAATTTAAAAAAAATTTAGGAGAGGAATAAGTGAGATATTTTTAATGGTGCTATTTTTGATTGCATGGTGCAAGTATTTTGTGTGGTAAAAGAGTGTGATTTTGAGAATTGCTACTTTTGAGAATTCTAGGCTCATTTTTGTGACTATTGTACTTGTTCTCTTAAACTTGAATTCATGCTATTATTAGTTGAGAGTCTATCATGATCTTACGTGAGTTGAGCATTTTTCATGTGTGATGTAAGTTTTTTGTATGTTTCTTATTGCATGTGATGTCTAGAACTTGCCTAATGTTTGATCAAGTGAAATAAAATGTGCGGCTTTTGGACATGCTATAGGCATTTCTTTAATAGCCTTATTTTATACCTTCTTTTACCTACCCTTCTACATAATCCTAGTTAAACCCCATAGATCCTTTAGCTTATTTTCTTTGGTAGCCTCATATGTAGCCTAATCCCCTTTTTTTATGATCCTTAACTTGATCCAAAAAAACTCCTAAGTGCTTTAATTATATAAATAAAATTCAAAAAGTAGGAAAAAGGTGAAATAGATGCCCAAAGATAATAGTTATTGTTGTTTATATTTGATATGTGTGGTTGGTAGTGATATAAATGGTGTTAGAAATATTCCCATGATTAAGAAAAAAAAATTGAATCTTGGAAGAATAGACAATATGCCCACCACGTGTTTGTGAAAATGCTTAAAAGAGATAGGGCAAAACAAAAGATATGGGTGGATGGAAAAAGTGTAATTTTATTGTTGGAGATTGATTTTTAATATATAATGTAGTGCATTAAAGACCTTAGAGAGGTTAGTCACTATTCCTAAATAGTTCCTACCCGTCCCTTAGCCTACATCACAACCTGAATAGACCTATTTGATCCTAAATTCAACACTATAATATTAGTGGAGTATGAAACTAAGGGCAAGCCTATGGTTTATTATGTGTAACTTGTGAATTCTTTGTGAGAGTGACCGTAACTTGATTTGGATAACCATTGAGATAATTTGCATTATTATGAGTTATTATGGGTAACTCTAATTGAGCAATATGCATGAGTTTTCCACTTGTGGAGTCCATTCTTGAGGCTAGGATGTTTCAAAATAGGATTCTTGAGCTTTAAATTGTATATAACATGCTTAGTGTTGTAAACTTGCATTGCATGTACTCATTGTAGTGATATCTTGAATTTATTATTTGTAGTAGAAGTGTGTAGTATTTTCAGGTCTTGATTCTTTTAGTTAAGAGTTGTTCGAGGACTAACAAGGCTTTAAGTATGGGGTGGTGATGATGGGTGTATTTATGCATTCTAGCGTTGCTATTCTAGCCCTTTTAGCCTTGTTTTAAGGATAATTCACATGATTGATAATAAAATGAATGTGCATATAAGTTTTCAAGTATGTGTTTACAATGTTTAATGGTGTTTTCACATGTGTTTTGATTCAAATTGAACATTTAGAAGTCAACCAAGAAAACTAGTGTAACTAGCTTAAGCTAGGTGTTTGTCTAGTCTATCATGTTGGGTTATAATGTGTTTTAATGATTTCTGAAGGTTTTTATTATGTATTATATGTAAAAAAACTTGGTTATGATGTTCAAGGGTCAATTGGATCAAGCTAAGGTTTAAAACAACAAGTTTAAGATCAAAGTGAAATTACCTTATGCTTAGATCGTGTTTCTAGTTCCCTATTGAGAATGTTGTATTGTTTTGAGCACTAAATTCTTATGTTTAATGATATATGATAATTTTTTAATGGACTATGGTGATATATGAAGGATATACAAGATTCAAATCAAGTCTAAACAACTCAAAAAGGCTTGGAATGGATCACTGAAGCACAATACACAACTTGAAGTGATTTAAGACACCTAAAATGTCTTGGGCGAGTGCAAGGGAGTGAGGAGTACCCTTGGTGTGATCAAGCCACCATTGGATTAAGAAAGGGTCCAAAATGGTTATCCACTACGTCAAGGTGGTAATAGCATTGAATTAGGTACTGATACGCGGTGTAATCATGACGTGGTACTGGATTTTCACAGATTTTGACAATTATGATTTGGCACTATAACGCGGCGCTATGTCCATCAAAAGCGTAAAAAATGCCTTTCTGCACAAGTGTTACGTGTAAATCAAATCCCAATGGGTTTATGACTCGTCTACTATAAATATAACATGTTAAATCACGTTTTAGTCATCTTAGGACATCTTGGAACACCCTAGATCAACTTGGACATCATTGGAGACTACCAAAAATTCTTTTTAGGTTTTATCATTCTTTAATTTAGTTTTTTTTAGATTTTTTTATCATTACTCTAAGGGATTGGATGTTGAAAAATTTCATTCCAGGCTAAACTCTCTTTCCGAGGTTAAATCCAAGAACATGATTATTATTATTTTTGATTAATTTCATTTAATTCTCTTATCATTATTGGTTGTTTATTTATTATTGATTTTATTATTTTGAGGATTGATAACCCTTATAATACATATATTGTCGACCTTTTGATCTCGAGAGAGGGAATTGGTAGATAGAACATGGGAATAAACATAGTAGGGTTTGTATTCATTTAGAAAATAAGGAATTCAAATTAGTGTCAAGGACAGGGATGTACTTAGATATCTTACTTGATTCAGACGTGGGATGATAACTTTAAAACACTTCATTGAATTATTACATCCCCGCTCAATGAAGTAGTTGTAAGGTCCAACTTAGGTAAAGGATTAGATGTCGGGAGACCATGATCATGCGCTTAACCCTATGAATCAACAACCTACACAAGAGAATTGATGAATGAAATTCAATAGCATAGTATGATTGTCTGGAGTGATTTAACCCTGGGCTTCTATCCATTGATTGTCCTAAGTCAATACTTTTCCACATTAATTTAGTTTGATTTTTAGTTTATAATTCCAAAATTTTATTGTTTACTTTTTCTTAATCATTAAACTAGAATTGGATAGTTGGAGAAACCAAGTCCCTGTGGGATCGATATTTGACTTTCATGAAGGACACTTTCTTACTCGATAGACCATGTACACTTGCGTGTGCACTTGGGCATTGTCACGGTGCAGTACGAGTTGTTCTAAAACCGAAAATTTTAAAACCCCCCTTCACCACCCCATATTTTTTTTTCTTTTTTGAAAAAAAAATTGTAACTCCATTGAAAACTATAATATTTCTGATACAAGGAAATAGTAACAACCAATTTCTATTATATCACTTTTAATTAAGAAATTATCAGAAAAGTATCACATGTACAACTAATGATCAAATATCAAATTTTCATTAAGATGAATAAAGAAATTATAAAAGTTATAGAATTTTTTATTTGTAGAGTTATGCATGTTCTTTTAAGTATCATAAAATTTAAAGTGAAGTTTACATATAATTTAGGTAGATTCACAAGAATAATACTAATTTTTAAATTTTTTTTAGTTTAAACCCGCATATACCCGCAACCTTCCCCGCCTCACATCATTTAGAAAAAACTTATTTAAACTCTCCCCGCACCCACATAGTCTATAACCCACACCACCCCACATAGCCTGAAACCCTTACTTTCGTCCACCCGCACCGCCCCATTGCCATCTCTAAACATAAGTCATATTTGAGATGTTGGAATTGACAGTTTCATTATTGGGATGTTCATTAGATTTTTAGATCTAATTCTCTGTTTTGAAGTTCACGTTGTTAAGGATTTACTATCAGGTGTAAACTTTAGGTTAACAACCTCATATACCAATTATAATATTTCCATCAGCTTTAGAACATCAATTTTAGGATGGGGAGACCATAAGGTTCAGGTCCCAAGGCTTTCATATTCATTTTGGGTTATGGGATGGATTTTGGTAAAAGTTATCCTTAGGTGTGGACCCCATAAATTATGTAAACAGCTCTAGATGGAAATTTTGATGGCTCTATTGAATCCGCAATGGCTAATTTAATTGGGTAGTGTAGTTCGTTTGCGTTTATAGAATTTTGAATGAATCCCAAAGGGTCTATGGGAACTTGGCCTAAACTAAGTTTTAGCTGGTGTAACTCTTTAAGCAGTGGTTCTTTTAACGACCAAAGGGTCGCTTTAGCGGCAAATACTAGTCCCTTCCCCTACTCCTTACTGAAATCCTGATCGCTTTAGTGGACATCGCTTAAACGATATCTTGTCTGCTAAAGTGGAGGTCAGTTAGGTGTAGGGTTTACTTAAGAGACCATGTGCTGCTTTAGAGTCGATTTCTTAAACGATAACTGCAGGGGCATTAAGTTCCCATCTTCCCTGGATTTTCTCCTATTTTCTCCAATTTCCAATAGACCTAAAACCCTAGAAAACTTAAAAAATTTGGAGATCAATTATTGGGTGATCGTGGGGTATTAGTCAGATAGGCAAAGCTGTATCATCATCGTAATACTTAATAAGTTTCTGTGTAATTCTTAATGTAATTCTCTTATTTAGTCATAAATCCTTAATTCCTTGATGGACTAAATTAAGTGTCTTTTGAGCTTGGAATATACTCATTCTTGAGGATAAATGATCCCTGAGCATAATGGGACGTTTTGATAATTTTTAGGGTGATTCTACAAGCGAGCCCCACATGGGACTTTGACACAATTTTGGACCCGAAGAATTAGAATGCAACACAGGTATCATTATTCTCCTATTGATGTGTAGATTAGTACTTTGATATCATGGAATCGTGTAGAGGCTTCTCGAAAGGGAAAATCTAAAATTTAGCAGATTTTGTGGAGTATCTTTCGACGTCCAGGTAGGCTAAGATTACTCTCCTTATAGATTGACCTAAACTATGTATTGGTATGATATTATACTAGTTTTATATTAGGAATTACGACTTTCTTGCATAGTTAGAAAAATTTGGCTTATTTAATTGATTAGTTAGTCGTATATAGGCATATTTGACTTAACCACTCGTTCCTTGGGTAGAATTGCTACCTTAGGACTCAATGAGATTCATGTAGAACCTTGTAGTGAGATTTTAGAACTTTAGTCAAGCATAGGGTAGAAATTTCCTTAGAATGGTCTTTTGGGGTTAGAAGTTAGCCCCTCCGACCCCCTTTAGGTAAAAAATTAGATCCTTGTAGACTTAAGAGGCCTTCTTCTATTGTCATATCTACAATCTTGAGCCCAAAGAGAATTTAGAAATATTTTGACTTTTTCTAGGCTAATACAATTGATTTATTAAAACCGGTTTGAGTTAGACAGATTATGATATTAAGACTAGCTCAAGTACGACAATTATGATGTTAAGTAGTCGTTTGGCTATGAAATTTTTTAACCTTTTTCTGAAAAATTATTTCACTTTAGTGAATAAAGTGAAAAAAGTATTTGTTTGGCCATGAGAATTCCAAATACAATTCTGGAATTGTAATTGGAAAAGTGAAAACAAGTTCTACTTGTTTTCACTCACACTTTTCTCACAAAATTTTAAAAAGAACTTTAATTTATATTCATAGCTAAACACAACTCCAACTCTAACTTCAACTTCTTTTTTATTTGGTGTACCACCCCAATTTTCTGAATCGGAATGCTACACGGTGCTCATGACACCGAAGGACCACAAGCTAACCCATGACTGATATCTATACCTGTACAGTGCATAATATAACATGAAAATGCGGAAACATGTACTGAATGGCCATAAGGTTCAAATATAAATAAAACATCTGATAAGACAATGTCTGAAAATGGTATAACAATACCAAAACAAATCTAAAATAACTCTCTGACATGTTATAGTCTGGAAAGCCTTTAAACTATCTCAATAAGGAGTTGATGCGACATGTACCCAACTAACTTCATCTCACAACTAAACAAAAACAACAAATGAAGCAATAATCATATAGTCCTCTAATGAAAAGGACTCACTAGAAACTCTGAACACTAGAATTCTACTTCTAATCTGGAGCTCATGCCTCTAAACCTATGGTGTAACATAAGAGAAAGCACCATAGCGCAAATGCGTCAGTACCACTGAATGTACTAAGTATACTAGTGAGGTAGGCTAAATGCAAAGGTTTATATGCATGAACAATGCTGACTAATTTGAATATAAGAATACATACGAGCATACATAACTGTAACTGAACTCGAGGAGATACTGACTACTGAGTTTGAATACTGACAACATGAGTGTATTGATACTGAGACACTGAATAGATAAACAACTATTTATGACAGTTTGAATTATGAAGAACTGGTCTAGTTGACAGTGTCTGATAGTCCTGAAGCTGAATACTGAAATTATGAATTCTGATAACTGATATGACTGATACATGAGTTCAGAACACTGATATAATTGATTTAACTTTGATGATCGGCCAAACTGATGTAACTGATACTGAGTGACTGTATCTGATAGTCTAAGTTCTAATGGAACCTTCTGAGTTCTATTTTATATGGAGTAACTAAATTTGAGATCAGTCCTATCTAGCGGGTGATCTTTAAATCTGCTAATTCTGATACTGTTTAACTATAGTTGAGATCAGTCTTATCTAATGAGTGATCTTGAAGTCTATTTATAATGGTAAGGATTGATTGTCTCTAACAGTACTGAATTCATACTACTAATCTGAGTTAACTGTATCTGATAGTCCTGAATCTGTAACTGAAACAGTGGGATGTATTTATCTAACCAACATGCCCCAAGCTAAGCTGACTGGGGTCCAATCTCTGCCTTGACTGGAAGGGTGTCAATACTGCGCCACTGGTAAGGACAACATGTGAACAACCCTCATATAATAGGTAACTCTAGTGAGAATGGTGGGAACCCTCATATGACAAGTTAAGCCACCTCATCTACCCTTATAGAACACACTGCGATGTCTCAACCTATGCTGACTACATAGTTCTGAAACTTAGAAATTTCTTTTAAGGATATTAGTCTTAATATAGCGGGTGAGTCCCTATCTGTAGGATCAGTTGGTGCTAAATATTACTCCCATCTGAAAAGACACTAAACTAAATTACTAGGCTAAACTGAATAATTGAACTGAACTGATTAGCTAGATTGATACGAGTGGTATTGTTTAGTGGAGCTAAACTAAGTTTACTAGAGTCCGATAACTGACGAAATGTACTGAGTTCTGAGGACTGGTTGAGAGTACTGAAGTTACTGAGATTGACTTTGAATACTGAGGTTACAGATATTACTGAGTAATGAGGTCACTGAGATTACTGAACTATTGAGATTTCTGAGTTTTCTTGAGTCACATGACTGACTGAATTCTATAGAATCATGGCTTGATTTTGTATATCATGAAACATTACATGGCTCTAGGCACATAGCTATATTTTTGGTTATGAATACTCCCAGGACTCAATGGAAGGAAATAGACACAACATGACTGACTAGATCATAAGATTAGAGTCCACAATTCACATTGTCATAAGTAGGGGAAATTATACTTCATGTATTTATTCAACATCTCAAACATGGTAGGGGAAATCATGGATATATTTCATGTACATAATTCATATCTCCATTATCATAAATACTTCATACCACAACAATAACAACACATAAATAGCATGGAAATCCATATTGAAGTGTAACATGGATTTGTCATTTAGATATCATAGAATCATGTAAATATGAATTTTTATCATCCTAGGAATTTTATCAAACTCCTTGCATGCATTTTTTAAGGTATAGGTGAATTTCATTCTTGCATCATATCAAACCACCCAAAGTTCGTGTTTTTCAACTAACAACCACATATATTCCATGAAAACACCTTTAGATATCATCTCGAAACTTAAACAACAATCATCAACAAGTACATGATAATACCACCACAAAAAAGTTTACAAAATAACATTTAAAAACATGATTCTTGAGCTTTATGAACGAATTAAATCCATAGATGAACACTACGCATACCTTAAAGCTTGATCTTAAAAGAGATCTAATATTTCTGAAGGTTCCTGAATAAATCCTTAGGCCTGTGCTTGATTTTTCTTTTTTTAGGGTTTAACCACTTTTGAGAAAGAATGTTCTTGTTCCTGAGGAGATGATCTTGAGAGAAAACCCTAATCTTGTGGTTGAAAGTGTATGAGGGAGCTTTTTGAGATGTTTTAACTAAAGAGAATGGAAGATAATATCCTCCTTGAGGGTTATAAGTCGTGGGAAGTAAATTAAAAAGACCAAATTACCCTTATGAAATAAATTCTCAGTTTCTGAAATTAATAGCTGACAACATTTGTGACAAGGCGTCAAAAATATGGTAAGCCGATAAAAATGTCGTCACACTGAAGATGGATTTTGCCTAAGGCTGACGACATTTGTGACATGGCATCAAAAATGTGGTAAGCCATTAAAAATGTCATCACATAGAAACTGGATACTGCCTAGGGCTAGCGATCTTCGTGATAGGGCATCACAAATGTGGTAAGCTACTACGAATATCGTCACTTAGGAGCTTGTTTCATCCTAAAGTTGACGACCTTCATTGTAGGGCATCAGAAGTGTGGTAATATACCATAAATATCATCACTTAGGAATTAGTTTCTGCCTAAGGCTGTCGACCTTCGTCGTAGGGCATCACAAATGTTGTAAGCTACCACGAATGTCGTCACACTATTTCCAGCCTAATATGCTGGAGTAAAATAGGAATAACTCTTTGCTTCGATATTAGATTTAGACGAAATTGGTATCGTTTGAAAGGTAATTCAATTATCTATCTGTTGATAGGTAATGAGCTAAAAAATTACAAGTATAATGAGAGATATTCTTGTTTGAAGTTGACTATACCAATATCCTTCTCAAGAATTCAATCAGTAAGGAATGTTTTGATTCCTCTGATAGCTTGGAGTTATTTGAAGCCTTAATATACATCTAACATACTCATACAACTCTAAAAGAACCATGATGTAATATGAATGAGCTTGGTACATGGGTCTAATATTGGTTTTGATTTTTCGGGGTATTACAATATCTCCCTCTTGGAAATATTCATCCTCGAATGATAACGTCTTGAGAGGGGAGAAAATAAAAAATGATGCATATATAGCATGAATGAATGATCATGATTTCATGGCTGGTATGACTGAAAACTGAGCATATCATACTGTAGATGCATATATGATGCATGGGTAGCTGATTTATGAATGTAGGACTGAGTCTTCTGATAAATTGAGTTTCTAAAACTGAGAATGCATTTCTGATGCTTAACTAATAAGTTGAATCCATGCATATCTGATGCATAATTATATGACTAACATGATACATGAATGCATGACTGAAAGTACTGATAAATTGACCACATATATCCGATGCGTGAATACATGATTGAACTAACTCACGAATATGCGACTGAATATGTAATAGTAAAGATACCAAGTTTGAACTGAAAACCAAGCATGGAATTGAATACCAAGTTTGTTACTGAAATCTGAACATTAGAATTTGTAAGCTCAAAGAAGACTGCTACCATGAACTGAAAATACTGATGAGCCTGAGATTGATTACTCCATATGCATGAGTGAAAACATAAGAAAATAACTGAATTTTGAACTTGATTCATGAACTGAACTGAGACATTGATTACATGGCCTACGATTGTGTTTGGAGGCTAGAAGGTTGGCTCATAGGTAACACTTCCTCCAAGATATATTCACAAAAAAATTGACATATTTAAATCATGTCAGTTTGAGGGCTATAGTGTATCTCCTCCTTGGGACACTATGTCCGTTAAAGGATGCTGGACTGACCTTGCTGAGATATTAATAAAGTTGAGGCGATGCACAATGCACCTAGGTACGAAATCATGATTGATTATCTAAGATCTAAAACTAAAGCGTGATGCACGAATGCATAGACATATTAAATTATCTGATTAACTGAGTAACTGGTAATTGAACGCTAGATATGCAAGACTGAATTGCACTTAATCTGAGTAGCTAGGCTGAGGCCATAAAATATTATACATATAATAAGGGACTGATTGGGTAACATGAGGTAACTGATCATGGATTTCATGAAAGCTGTATTGTATGAAAATATAGGACCAAACATATTACATGATTTGGAAACATTGCATAGACTGAGGTATTGAAATACCTATAACTGAGTATATGATAGCTATATGCTATGGTCAAGCAAGTCTAAAACTGAACTGAATTTTTGAGCTGAATACTGATCTAAAGATGACACTATAACTTAAGACTATAACGGGGATCCATACTGGATCCTAGTGCTGGGTCCTGATAACTGAATACTGAAACTTAGGTTTAAACTGATACTGAAGTGCTTAATTCTGAGGCTGAACACTAATTACTAAGTACTGAACTATAACTTCGATAGAAACTAAGTTATGATAGTTTCACAATGAAGGCTGACATAAGTCAAGGATCTCAATATACATTCACACTCTGAATTTTTCCAATTTCCAAGTACTATCTCTCGCTAGTTTCTTGCTTGCATACTAATAGGATATTCAAGACTATCTTCGTAAATACACCCTTGTGTAATGAAAGTATGCAACAACCTTCTCTTAACATGAATTATTCACTCTCTTATTTAAGCAACTACTGATCGCTATACTATATTGTTTTCATAAAGAGAGCTCACTAAAGGGGTTAAGTCAGGAGAATCTGAAACATGAATAGACACATAACAGAAATTGGAACTTAACTGAAGTCTGAGGGATAAAATATAAATAATATGTGTGTACCAAAAGGTCTAAACTGAGGGTATGCATGACATAGTCTGAATTTAACTAATCAGTGAAGGCGTAGCATGAGTCATGAAAACTGAGTATACTGGGAGAATGATATATGTACATGAGTCATGAGCTACATGACCTAATTCTGTAATGTCTGAGTTCGTGGAACATGATTTATAAAACTGATTTATCTAGGACTAAATTACCTATACTGGGAAATAAAAGTGCGCACGATTTTATGGAATGTGTGTGAATATAAGCAGTATTTATATAATCTGAGATGTGAAGCATGCATAGGAATTATGCCAACTAAAGTACGAAGCTTTACGCTGTGATAAGGATGGGTCGAGAATTATTTTTCCTAACTACTTCTGTATATACTGGCACTACTACTGGAATCTGAGAACTGGACTTGGGTACTTGATCTACTATCCCCTATTGGATTTAATCCATCATCATAATTCTGTGAGCACTAAACTAAACTCTGAACTGAACTGCAATCATTATCACATACTTATACTCTGATTAACACATGCTTACCTTACTAAAAACATCATCTGCCCCTGTTTCCCTTACATACTACTAGTATTACATTTACATCTTTATACTTAATTTTGAGTCAACAAACTTAAATTTCTAACTCACACTGTTCAATCCTACTTATTCATTATAGCACAACTATCCCCATGAATACATACTCTATTCAATCTTAATATTGTATCCCAACTTGCCTACTACTAAACTTCTGGGTTCATGCTTCTAACTCTGGGTCACATGCTATCATAGGATCTTGAGAAAGGATCTGATGATATATTAAAATCTAGGTTGGAGAACGAGTTCTCATGATCAGGAATGAGAT
>NC_061121.1:205521534-205560279 GCF_002878395.1 Capsicum annuum
CGTACAGCTTTGGAACACAACTTAACTGATGGGATACTATCTGAGAAAGCCCTATCTTTAGGACCTGAGCTTCACTCTTTTTGTTACCTTGAAAGTAAGGTGGAATTAACATGAGTAAAGTATGATGAGAATCTACATGAGTTTCTTAGAGAACCTTGCTATAGCATGATCAGAGAGATGAAAAAAGGAAAATTATTCCTAAAACATCTTATATCCTTCTTTACATAAGTATGGCGCATAACAAACACATGTACAAGACTCTACTAGATGCGACTTTTAGACTTCCTAGGACTCTAATTAATCTTAGGATTTGATACCAAGTTTGTAACACCTTGATTTTCTAAATTGAAATGTTACATGGTGCTTATGACCTTGATGGACCACAAGCTAACCTATGACTGATATTTATACCTTTACCCTACATAATATAACATGAAAATGCAGAAACATGTACTAAATGGCCATAAGATTCAAATCTGAATAAAACATCTGATAAGATAATGTTTGAAAATGGTATAACAATACCAAAACAAATTTGAAATAGCTATTAGACATGCTATAGTTTGGATAGCTTCTAAACTGTCTGAATAAGGAGTTGATGGGACATGTCCCCAACTAACTCCATCTAGTAACTAAACTAATATAGCAAATGAAGCAATAATTACATTATCCTTGAATGAAAAGGACTCCCTACAAATTTTGAGCACTAGAATGCTACTGCTGATCTGGAGCTCGTACCTCTAAACCTATGGTGTAACATAAGAGAAAGCACCATACCACAAATGCATCAGTACATCTGAATGTACTAAGTATATGAGTGAGGTAGGCTAAATGCAAAAGGTTATATTTATGAACAATGATGACTAATATGAATGTGAGAATACATACATGCATACATAACTGTAACTGAACTCGTGGAGATACTGAGTCTGAATACTGACAACATGAGTGTACTGATACTGAGATACTGAATAGATGAACGACTATTTCTGACAGTTCAAATTATAAAGAACTGGTCTAGTTGACTGTGTGACAGTCCTGAAGCTGAATACTGATATCATGAATTCTAATAATTGATATAACTGATAATGAGTTCAAAAAACTAATATAACTGAAATAAATATGATGATCGGCCTAACCGATGTAACTGATACTGAGCGACTGTATCTGACAGTCCAAGTTCTGATGGAACAATCTAAGTTTTATTTTATATGGAGTAACTGAATTTGAGATCAGTCCTATCTAGAAGGTGATCTTTAAATTTGATAATTCTGATACTGTTTAACTATACTTAAGATTAGTCTGGTCTAATGGGTGATCTTGAAGTCTATTTATAATGGTAAGTATTGATTGTCTCTAACAGTACTAAATCCCTACTACTAAACTGAGTTGACTGTAATTGACAGTCCTAAATCTGTAACTAAAACCGTGGGATGTATTTATCTAACCGATATGCCCCAAGTTAAGCTGACTGGTGTCCATTCTCTACCCTGACTGGAAGGGTGTTAATACCACGCCACTGGTAAGGACAACATGTGAGTAACCCTCATAAAATAGGTAACTCTAGTGAGAACAATGGGAACCCTCATATAACAGGTTAAGCCATCTCATATACCCTTATATAATAGGCTGCGATATCTCAATCTATGCTGGATACATAGTTCTAGACTTAGGGATTACTTCTAAGGATCTCAGTCCTAATCTAGCGGGTGAGTCACCATCCCTAGGATCACTCGGTACTGAATCCTAATCCCATCTGAAAAGACACTGAACTAAATAACTGGGCTGAACTGAATAACTGAACTGAACTGATTAACTAGATTGATACTAGTGGTATTGTTTAGCAGAGCTAAATTAGTTTACTGGATTCCGGTGACTGACGGAATATACTATGTTTTGAGGACTTGTTGAGAGTACTGAAGTTACTGCGATTGACTTTGAGTACTGAGGTTACAGATATTACTGAGTACTGATGTCACTGAGATTACTGAACTACTGAGATTACTAAACTACTGAGATTACTGAGTTTTCCTGAGTCACACGACTTACTGAATTCTACTGAATCATGGCTTGATTTTGTATATCGTAAAACATGACATGTCTCTAGGCACATAGCTATATTTTTGGTTACGAATACCCCCAGGACTCAATGAAAGGAAAAAGATACAACATGACTGACTAGATCATAAGATTGGAGTCCACAATTCACATTGTCATAAGTAGGGGAAATTATACTTCATGTATTTATTCAACATCTCAAACATGGTAGGGGAAAGCATGGATATATTTCATGTACATAATTCATATCTCCATTATCATACAAGCTTCATACCCCAACAATAACAACACATAAATAGCATGGAAATCCATATTGAAGTGTATAGCTAACATGGACTTGTCTGTTAGATATTGTGGAATCATGTAAATATGAATTTCTAGTATCCTAGGAATTTTATCAAACACCTTGCATGCATTCTTTAAGGCATAGGTGGATTTCATACTTGCATCATATCAAACCACCCAAAGTTTGTGTTTTTCAACTAACAACCATATATATTCCATGAAAAAACCTTTAGATATCATCTTGAAACTTAAAAAACAATCATCAACAAGTACATGTTCATATCACCACAAAAAAGTTTACAAAATAACATTTAAAAGCATGATTCTTGAGCTCTTTGAACGAATTGAATCCATAGATGAACACTACGCATACCTTAAATCTTGAGCTTGAAAGAGATCTAATATTTCTAAAGGTTCCTAAAGAAATCCTTAGGCTTGCCCTTGATTTTTCTTGACTAGGGTTTAACCCCTTTGGGAAAGAATGATTTTGTTCCTGAGGAGATGATCTTGAGAGAAAACCCTAATCTTGTGGTTGAAAGTGTATTAGAGAGATTTTTGAGATATTTTAACTAAAGATAATGGAAGATAATATATTCTTTGAGGTTTATAAGTCGTGGGAAGTGAAGGTACCAAAATACCCTTATAAAATAAATTCCCAGTTGCTGAAAATAATAGCTGGCGACATTTGTGACAAGGCGTAAAAAATATGGCAAGGTAAAAATTATTATCACACAGAAGATGGATTCAGCCTAAGGCTGACGAAACTTGTGAAATGGCGTCAAAAATGTGGTAAGCCATAAAAAATGTCATCATACAGAAGTTGGATACTGCCTAGGGATGATGACGTTAGTGATAGGGCGTAAAAAATGTGGTAAGCTACCATGAATGTCATCACTTAGGAGATGGTTTCTGCCTAAGGATGACGACCTTCGTGGTAGGGCATCACAAGTGTGGTAAGATACCATGAATGTCGTTACTTAGGAGCTGGTTTCTACCTAAGGTTGACGACCTTCCTGGTAGGGCGTCACAAATGTGGTAAGTTACCACGAATGTCATCACGCTATTTCCATCCTGATATGCTGAAGTAAAATAGGAATAACTCTTTGCTCCGATATTGGATTTAGGGGAAATTTGTATCATTGAAAATATAATTCAATTATCTATCCGTTAATAGGTCATGAGCTAAAAAATTCCAAGTATAATGAGATATATGCCCGTTTGAAGTTGACTATACCAATATCCTTCTCAAGAATTCAATCGATAAGGAATGTTTTGATTCGTCTGATAGCTGAGAGTTATTTGAAGCCTTAATATACATCTAAATTACTCATAAAACTATAAAAGAACCATGATGTACTATGCATGAGCTTGGTATATGGCTCTAATATTGGTTTGAATTTTTTGGGGTATTATATTTGGTTTAATTTGTTATTTTATTATTATTTAAAAATTATCAAGATGGGCCAACCTATCAATACCAAAAATAACAAACAATATTTGTACAACAAAACCAGCCCAAAAAATTGACCCAACCCAAAATTAACACATAAAAGAGCTTGTAGGGTTTTGAAATTGAGCTTAGAAACAAACTCCACTTCAAACCGCCTCTTCCACCATGTTCCCTTTCCTTAATGCTAAGTTTCGTCTTCTTCAGCTCTGGGTTGTCAATGTTGTACATTAGATGTATCAAATTGAAGATTTTCCAGCTTTTATGAGTGAGTATTTCTTCTTTTATCTCCATTATTTCACCTTTCTTCTCTTAACTTATGTTCACCTTCTTTATTTTATGAATCCGCAGATGAAATCTCTAAGATGAATGTTGCTAGTGATTTTTGGTGCTAAATATGTCGAGTCTAGACCACTGCGACTTTTGTTTCCTTCAAGTATGATCTATACCACTTTTTGCTTAAGATCTTCCCTGTAGTTTCCTTTTCATCCTTGTAACTCATTTGATCTATAGCTATAGCTAGGATGGAGAATTATGATGCTCAAACTCATTGATAGTTGGAGAATTTTAGGTACCTCAGCTTCTTAAGAACATACCAATCAATGGACCCCTTATCTGATGAGATTCTTTTTTTGTTGGTTGGTGTAGATAGGATAGTTAAAATTTGCTCCTTTTTGTTGATCTTTGCTATTGTAAATAGTGCATGTAAAACTTTATATATCCTTTCCATTCCCTTATTCTTGTGTTTGTACTAGTCGCAGATATGGACATTATTGTTTATCACTATTTAGTATCTTCCTACCTAAGCGTGGTATTTGACTGAATGATGTAAATGTGAATCTTCCTTGTTGAATTTCTAAATTGGCTAATTAATCAGCTAATTGATTGCCCTCTCTGTATATATGATCAATGCTTGTTGTATCTGTTCTATTATGTCATTAATTTTCCAGGAAACTTTCCAATTCTGCTTTATAAAATTCTGCATGGCCAATGAATCTATTTGAATGATAACCGTTTGATAGGCTGCTTGCCTGGAATGATTAGCTACATATAGAATTGCTTTTGCTTCATCTTCCATGTTGTCTGTTTCATCTATGATTGTTCCCTCAGCATGAGTTAGATCTCCTTGTGTATCCCTTAAACAATAAGACAATGAACTTCTCCATGGATTACCTTTGGATGCCCTATATGTATTATAATTGTACCATCTTTGATCTGGCATTTTCTATAATACCAGCTTTTATCTAATATTAGGTCTCAATTAATTTAGTTGTTGTAGGATATCTGGCCATGTTGTAAAGAATTCCAATCCTGTCTTTTTAACCTTTGGCAACATTCTCAAATGCCTAGTAACATTGTAGATAATCATTAGAACTGTAACCACTTTGTCTTTATGCTTCACTGTGTTTCTTCTCCTCCCTAGTTTCCATCGTACGATGGCTGGTATTGCTATAAAATATGTCTTCTCTCTCTGCTTCACTTGGGCTTCCCACCATGAGAGAATTGTTTTTCTTAGGATTAAACCTTGAACATTGATTCATGTAAAAAATAAGAAAAATAGGATCACGTCCTATTAGCAGCATAGTATCTTAAGAGAACACGTGCTATGGTCTCTTGTGCTTGATTGTGGCAGCACCAGCATTTAGATGGATCATGCCTTCTCAATCTCCCTTTACGACCTTTATTAGGTGGGATATTTCTTCTTTTTTTCTTATTTATCTCTAGTTGTGTTATACCCTTTATATTTTATGGCTTGTAATCTATTTACTTGCATAATTTTTGTATTTATCTTACTTTCTACTAACTAGCCCATTAGTTGTCGTTCTGGGCTACAGTTTAACTTACCTATCGGCGGGTGAATGTAGGTTCCATCATGAGACATGAAATTGGGTCCTGACAAAACCCACACTTTCTTCAATTATTGCAATCCTTAGAATTTGAAGGATTTAATAGAGTAATCTCATGTTAGAATGGTTAAAAAAACCATACCTCAATGATGGATAACCCCAAGGAATAAATAAAATTACCCTTCCTTATTCTTATGATAAATAATTTTTAAGATAGGATGCAAAATCCTAAGTCTCAAATTTAGGGGTATAAATATACGAAATATTTTCTTCAACAATGTTGTTGTAGTGAATATCTATCTACAATAGTGGAAATCTATCCTTGCAGTGAGAACTATACCAATAAACCCTATATTGAGTGGCTTTCTTCTTTGCTTCATGATAATAACACTAGAACTTCAACCACTACAGTGGTCATTAACTATAATATTGGGCCCAGTCCCACATATGCCTATTTCAGAATACCCTTCTCAAATTTTTCTATCACATACTAACCTCTTCACTGAAATTACTATAACTGAGTCTACTAACACATTTTATGAATGAAAAGTTTCTATGAATTTCTGACTTATCACCTGACATAAACTAAAATCATGTCCCACAACTAATCCACAAAGAACTCTGATATTTCTATAGACCACATAGTCCAAAAATTCATAGAAAGCTAGGGTAGCCCTAAATTTTTTGATTTTACCCTTGGAGAAGGCTATGTTGCAATTTTACCCACCAACTCATCATAACAATGTTTTAGATTTTTACAACAAACATCAATGTCTTTATGCGTCATATCATCAAACTTAGTGGCATTACCCTGATGTAATTTTCTTAATCATTTTAGCTCAAATGACATGACTCAATAACTCTACCTTCCATGATATTATAAAGGATATCTTTTCTTCATTCTTTTGTCCGTAGTGATATGGTAGTACCCCGCATTATAAACCACAAAAGATGTCAGATCATGCTTGGAACAGTCTTATAATATAATATGGATGCTGGAAAAGTGAAAAGTTATCTTTCAAACTTGCTTTATTTTGGTCACGATAATGAATTAACATTTAACTTTTCTATCTTTATATTGGACAAAGATAATGGTGGATAACCATGTATGATATTAAGCAACTCAGATAAATTTGGCCTCAAGTTTATTTATTATTTCTTGTTCAATTATTACACTCACATTTATTTTAACCTTTCTCAACTTTTGTATGACAAGAGGGAAGCGACAACAGTTGGCAACTTTGAACTACCCGATCAATGCTCAACCCAGGCATATAATCGTACGACATTACAAATCTGTTCTTTTAATCAGACATTAACTCGTTATTTCTTTCTTTTATTGTTGTTGATAATATTTAATAATTATCCTAAATATTTTTATGATCTCGTAGATTGATTTACTAAGTTTCATTAATATCAGGTTTGCCATATTTTGAAACTATTTGAGATTTGTGCTTGTTTCCTCAAATTTCCAAGCTTCATCATATTTAACTTGATGTTTCATTATTTCATAGTTAGATTTAATTTTAAGAGCTGGCTAAAAATTTTGAATGAATTATGTATTACTAGAATCAACATAGAAAGAATTGCTTAATAGAGAAGAAACAAATAAATGTTAGACTCAAACAAAAAAAATTTCTTTGAAAGAAAAGTAGATGAGTATCAAGATTAAAACGAACAATAGAAATATCTAATTTAAGGTCTTGGAGTAGTCCAAATTACAAAAAGAAATCAAAATGGACTACCAAGTCTCCTTTATTATGGGGATAAAGTGGCCTTTTAATCATTGAGCTAGATCTTATGTTGAATAAATTTCACATTTATGTTACTAGAAGAATTTACAGATTAAACCATATCAACCTCAATAAGCATGTTGTATGAATACTTAATTAACTCCATATAAACATCCAACACTAGCATTGGGACTGGTAACATAGAGGACCCTATGAAATACATACATATTAGCATTATCATCTTGGTAAGTTACTATAATTCTTTTGCTTCATGTACATCTTCAAATGTATGTTTATATCCTAAGCTAAGAGTATTTAGGATTTCACGTGGGGTACTAGATGAGTTCTTTCTTATAATGATACCCTTATACCATTTTCTAGTTCAGAACCATGCTTCAACATTTCATTCACTACCATAATAACTTTAAGCAACTAAGTCCATAAGCATTTCCTAATTCATTTTATAACTTAGAATAAATATATTAAGTGCGAACATTTAAAATTGTGTGTGTTGGAAGATAAAAACTAACTAATATTCCAACACACTAATAGCAATTGAACATATATTACTAACTTACTATATACACTAATAAATAAATTAATAATGCTTAAAAATTAATTCCTAAAATTATTATTATAGTCCGGGAGTTAAAGTTACTATGTAAAATTTTAGAAATAAATCAAAATAAAGTTTAATGAGAAAAATAAGTCTAATGACCAAAATAAAAGACTAGTGACCAAAATATAAATTTAATGACCAAATTAAAAGCCTAGTAACCAAAATATAAGTTTAATGACCAAAATAAAAAAATTATTTAGGAATCATCATAATATAAATCTATTATGGAATATAATATAATGGAAACGAAATTATTTTGTCTCCAACTTTATGATTGAGTTTTAAAGTACTAACATATCTATTTAAGAATATAATATAAACACTGTAAAGCTTTGATTGTGTAAATAATTTATTCCTACTTTTGGTCAATTGATGTGAATGGAATGTCACTTATTTAATCATTCGATCCTAATTGGCATCTATAAATACAAGACAAGCATTCATATATTATATCAAGAGGTAGGTACTCATTAAGATATTGTACAATGTATCTTTTTGTGTATCAAAATATGAAAAAAAAAAAAAGGGAGTTTAGGAACACTAGGTTCTAGATTTTAACACAGAAAAAATCATTTTAGATAAAAGCTTAGAATCACTATGCAAGCAGGCAAATAAAATGTCTATTTTGTGTGATATAGAAATTGGGTTAATTATTTTTACTCTCGAAGAGAACGATACTCTTACTTGGCCATCTATCGCCCATGTTAAAGATAGAATAAAGAAATTTTTAGCTTTCCCTCATAATTAAAGGTCGGATAAATTTATTCGACATCACAACTACCTTAAATTGATAATGAATGCTCAAGAAGATAAAATTAATAAACTTGAGCACATGGTTAAGGTGAGGGAAATAGAGTGCCTATTCAACCAACTTATAGAGGAAAAAAAAAGATTTGATAAACATGATATTGGAGATATTAAAAGTTTATATAAGCTATTTGATGTTAAGAGGACCAAGCATGGTGAAAAAGAGAAAGAACTGAATGAGCATGTTGAAACTAGATCTAGTTCTACTGGTAACAATGGTGAAAGATAGAGTGATTAACATGCTTAGAATTTAAATTGAGCATGTTACAATTTTTTTCTATAATTGTTTTGTCTTCGTATCTTTAAATAATATTTCTAGAATATTAATTTGTTCCTTTGTTGTTCATCTTTTTATGTGATTATTTCTATTTTAATGATATATGAACTATATTATAGTTATGTTCTATCAAACCCATTAAATTTATCTTTTCAAATTTTTATTTAAATGACTTAATTATATGTGGTCAACAAACTATACGAGTTATTAATTTAAAGGTTCAGATCCTAATAAAGACAAAACTATTGTGGTTTTTTCTTGAATTTCTAAAGTTTTATGTTTAAAGGTACTCGATGAGTGTATTAGTCAGAGGTAAGAGGTACATGATGGACTTAGTTGAGGAGCATATGATACGACCCCTATGCCTCAATCCCCAAAAATGTGTGAATTTTGAGTTTTGGCACAATATATTGAATTTTCAATGGATAATTATCATATCCATCTAAAGAAAATATCAAAAATTAATCAATAAATAGTAAGACTCTTTTCATAACTTTGTTCAATAACTTTTTAAATTAGTGTTTCCCAAATTTCAATGAGTATATTTTCCAAATAAATAATCAGAAAATATACTTTGGATCTCATTTAGTTACATCTGATTCATATCTATAAAACCATGCAATATTTTAGCATCTTGTTATGCCTCCTTCTTAGTCACCGACATCATTATCTTTATCATCATGTAATACTAATCTAACAAAAAAAACAACCATTTTCTACACTTCTACCAACTTTGCCAATCATCACTTCTTATGATTCTACTATAGTTAGAATAGGTCAATTGAGTGAATGTTTTACGGATGATAGGATGCTTGATATTTAAAATTGGTAGTCTCCTATATTTTACTTATTTTTTGTGGATGACCACTACTATCATTTCATATATTAGTTTCAAGTCCATACTATCTATGAGTATATTAAAACCTACATGTTCCATCATGATTTTTGTAGCTCTCATGACGTGTTGAGGTGATTATGGAGGTTATTGGAGAGTCTTTATAATTCGAGGACTATGATTTAGGATTTATCACTAGTTTAGACTTATTTTTACATTAGTATTTCATGATTTTGAGTTAACAAGGGTTTGTATCATTATGTTCTTAGTGTTTCTTGAGTCTTTTCTTGACATACTAGTGTAACAACCCGAGTCTACATTCTGAACGTCACATGGTGCTTATGACCCCGAAGGATCACAAGCTAACGCATACTGTTACCTCCTATGAGAACTGACTAATAATACTAAAAATCATATACGGAAGTATAACTAAAAATTCCACAAGGTTTACAGAATACTGAAATAATAACTAAATGTACTAATAATAACATCTAAAAATTTAAATTTCTATTTGTGCCAGTCTAAAAGCCTCTAACTGTTTGATTATGGAGATGATAGGATAAGTCCCCAACTAACTCTGACTATTGAACTAACTGGAATACTTAGATAATAAAATATATCCTCAAAGTATGAGGACTTACAACTGTATTTGTTGTTAATAGTCCAAATTGCTAAATACAGTCAGGACCCTGAGTGTCCGAACCTATGATATGAGACATCATAGAACAAAGAAAAAGTATGCATCAGTATGTGGAATATACTGGTATGATAAGTGACGTAGGCTAATATACATGGCTTCATATATATGAAGAGATAACTGACTGAATAAATATCACAATAACTGAATAAGAGTGCATGCAGAACTGGAATTACTGATCATGCTGATTATAGAATACCGTGCATATAACCTCTGTCTGAATTAGACTGAAACTAAAGTATTGAGTTTTGGTAACTGATTATTAATAGCTAAGGTTTAGACTGATACTGGAGTACTGAATTCTGATGGCTAGGTAACTGATAAGTGATAGCCAGGGTTCTGTAGAACTATCTGAGTCCTTTGTGGAATTTTAAGACTGAGTATTGATTATGGAGTACTAAATACTGTAACTGTAACTGTAACTATCTGAGTGTTCATCTAAATAACATACCATAATTATAAACTGAGTTGGTGTCTAATTTGTGACCCCATTCGAAAGAATGTTAGCACCTAGCCAAGGGATACTAAAATGCTGGGTCAACCCATATCTGGCAGGAATATTCATAAATTATATATATATGGTTGCATCGATCCTAGTCTGGCAGAAGGACATCTTACACTATGTTTGCTACATAGTTTTGTAATGTAGGGACGGCTAGTAAGGGT
Organism: Capsicum annuum; assembly: GCF_002878395.1. NCBI lineage: Eukaryota > Viridiplantae > Streptophyta > Magnoliopsida > Solanales > Solanaceae > Capsicum > Capsicum annuum. The sequence goes on from NC_061121.1 coordinate 205,532,806, forward strand.
CAAACCCTCTACTGGCAGGAATGCCTTCATCCTCGGGTTTGCTCGTATAACGCCACAAGAGTACACCCTAGGCGTCACACGGTGCTTACAGTCCCATAGGACCATAAGCAAACCCATGAGCTAGTACCTGCTGTGAGCACTGGATAACATGATCATAAATATGGAAGAATATTGGTATGACATAAGGTTTTAAAATTGAATTCAAATTGAAATACAAGTCTATAGGAATAATTGAATGAATATGATCAAGTACTGATAAACTAAATAACTAACTAAACATGTCAGAAATCCTCTAACTTGACTGAATACGAGTTGAAGGGATATGCCCCAATTAACTCCAACTAGCTACTAAAACTGATATACTGAAATAAAGTACTACATCCTCAGATGATGAGGACTCACCACTGTACTGGACTACTGATAGCCTAATAAGTCTAATCGTGAGCCAGGAACTGAGCATCAATACCTTTGATAGGATACATCATAGCGCAAATGAAAAGGTATGTGATCAGTACTTTGAATATACTGTTATGATAAAGAAGTTAGGATGATATGTAATATTTCATGAATAGGAATAGTAAAATATCTGAATATACATATAAAGCATGGAATACTAAATAAAGAGCATGAAATCAGTAGATAAGAAATACACATAAAATTCTGTACAATGCTGAAGATATATGAAAATCTGTTGACACTGAAGATGCATGACCAAGCATATAACATAGACTGAGTAAAATATGTAAACCAAAATACTGAAATAACTAAAATTTGTATACTTTGGTCAAACAACACTGAGACTTAATAACTAAATTGAGAATGTATATGAGATTCTATCTGAGACTGTATCTGAGACTGTGGGAGGTATTATGTAACCGACATGCCCCAATCTGAGCTAATCGAGGTCAAACCTATAGCCCCAGCTGGAAAGGTGTTAATACTATGCCACAGGTACTAATACTAGCTGTGTGGATCTACTAAACTGATATAATATCCAAAGGTCTAAGGGTGTCAAGCCTGATCTGATGTGTGACCCCTGTGAAATAGTCAAGCCTAATCTAGCGGGTGACTACTCACATCCTATGTTGGCTACATAGTTATGGAGTATAGAAACTGCTACTAACGACTATACCTATCTAATGAGGATGCCGCCATCCCTATACTAGCTCGGTGCTAAATTTTACTCCCAACTGAAAGACACAAAAATACTAGACTATTCTGAGTACATTTGACTGATAATTCACTATGTTCTGAAGACTATTCTATAATGTATTGAGACTAACTAAATAAAAAGCTATAATTTTTGGGTATTCAATACCCCCAGGACTCAAAAAAATAATATTAAAAGGACACCAATACTTAGGGGATATAGCATGAAGGCTTTCATAAAACATTTACTCTTGTAGGTATTTTATCCAACACTTGTTCATAGCTTAGTCAAATCATGGGAATAGTATGGAACTTGTATAAATATCTTGAATTTAACATGCAAAGCCCTAATTCATGGTTTGATTTAATAAGTAATAACATTAATACAAGGAGGATTGAATAATAACAAATATTTCATGGTAACATTGTATAAAATCAATAATACATGGAGACTCATGGATGAAATCATAATTGAAGACATAATAGCTTGAAAAGATTATAGCTTGGTGATTAAAATAGCTTACTTGGACTCCATAGATGAAAGCAACCCATGGATGAACATATATCATACCTGGGATAATGAATTTCTTGAAGTTTTTGGTGAGTTCTTGAGGATTGGCCTTGAATTTAAGAGCTAGGGTTTGTAATTTAGAGAGAAAGCTCTTAAATTTTTTTGGGGGAAATTGAGTGAATTTTAGGGCTTAAATATCACACCTGGGTAGATTAATATAATGGGAAAGGACTATTTTAACCTTGGGCGAAACTTTTAATTTTCGTCAAATTTTCCGAAATGGGTACCTGGCGCGACGCGGCGCTATCATGTCCTGTCAATAAAAACTGAAAACTAAAAACTTGGCTAACAGTGCAATGCGGTGGAGTTTTGGTGCCCCTTTGATTCTAATTTTCACCATTGGCAGGCAGCGTCAGAATCGCGCTGCCTCACTAGAATTGGACAATTGTGAACTGGGCCTATGGCACAATGCACCACTATCGCAGAGCAACACTAGAATTTGAAAATTATCATTTAGGCTAACTCCGCGATGCGCTACTAACTGAAACGATAGTGCTTAACAATTTAAACTTAAAATCGCTATAACTTCTTATCCGGTTATTGGATTTAGGCAAATTTTTTATCGTTGGAAAGGTAATTTAATTTATTACACAAGGGAAGGCTCTAAAATAACGAATAATGAGTGTTTTGAAAATTTTATAGATGAATACTTATGTATTTGGACTTTGACCATGCTTAGGGAAATATGAGGTATTACAGCATGGTGCTGAATCCTACTCCAAACTTATTAGACACTAAACAGAACACTAAACTATACTAGGCTTGACTATAATGTTACTGATCGTGATGATTAACTAAACTAGACTGAGTTTACTAAGTTCTGTAACTAACTCATTACTACTATTCATGAGATTATTGAGACTATTCTATGGCTATTGTAATTTTAGATAAAAAATGAGATTAGTGGGTATCGAATACCCCCAGGAAGGTAAAACATGTCAAAATCTTGAAGGCATTACATTAGTTACTTGTCCACTATGCATTCATTTAGACATTTTGTCAAACATTTGAGAGGCATGAACTTGTACAAGAATAGGTTCACATGATAACATGTCATGAATTCACTACTCAATTTACATAGGCATTCTATCAAATACTTGGGGAACATAGGTAATGCACATAGAAATCATCAAGGTATAAACATCATGGCTACAACATTCGACTTGCAAATTCAAGGGTTTAACATGAGGATCACATGATTCTACATACTTGCTAATTAATTCACTTGAAACTTGTATGAATCTTGATTTAAAAAAATACAACAATACATATATGAACACAATCCAATTCAACATATAAATCATGGAATCAATAAACTTGTAGTTTTAAAAAGGGTTCTTGAACTCCAAGGGTTGTAGGAAACGAAAGGATGAACATCTAACATATCTTGGTTTATGAATTCATGAGAATTGATGGTGACTTCATAAGAATTGATGGTGAATTCTTGAGACATAGACTTGAATTTGATGAACCTAGGTCTTAATCTTGAGAGAATTTTGTGAAATAATGATTAAGTTTGCCCTTTAGTAGGCTTGATTCCTTGTTAAGGATGAATAATGTAAGGGGAAAATGACCCATTTTCTGTCACAAACCCGGATAAAAATTGATAGACAAGGTCCCCATCACGTCGCGACCCCTTATTTGGGTCAAGTGGCCCTCACAATGCAAACCCTGCTCGTGTCAAGGAGCCCTCAAGGTCTGTCCCTGAGCCTAAGTCAACTGGCCCTCGCGGTGTGGCCCTATCGTGACCCCTTTCTATTTTGGAGATTTAAACTCACCCTTATGCTAGTCCAAAAATTCCCAAAAATCTCCTAAGATGGCCTACATGTAACCCTGATCATAAATCAACTTGAAATCAACATACTAAGGTTGGAAAGGTAAAAAATAAGATCCTCTAATTTTGAAGGTTAAAAATAATTCTAAGTCTTGACACTTCACTGATATTTTCTAAGTCTGGGAACTCTTTTGGATTGCTATAAAGTACTAAAATGACTAGGATTTTGTGGTGTCTTACAATATCTCCCCTTGGAAACATTCATCCTTGAATGAGACTGACTGAACTAAAAGTAAGTAAGGAACTATACATACTTACACTAACATGCATAATTGAAGCATGGCTGAATTTTGTAGACATAACACATTACAGAAGTATTGCATGAATGCATGAATTATATAAGAATGCTATGCAACTGTAACTGAACATGGAACAGAGTAAATCTAAGGGAAACTTTTACCTTTGGTTGATTTTGAGTTTGTGGATAGGAGGTGAGGATACTTGGTTCGCATATCTTCTTTCGCTTCCCAAGTATCTCCCTCAACTGACTGATTCTGTGAAAGAACTTTGACCAAAGAAACTTTTTTGTTCCTTAGACTGCAAGTTTGACCATCAAGAATTTCGACTAGGATTTCCTCATAAGAGAGACTACTCTGAATATCTACACTCTCTAAAGGGACTACAATTGCTGGGTCACCAATGCACTTCTTTAACAAGGAGACATGAAACATTAGGTGCACTGATGCTAAGTCTGCAGGCAACTCAAGATCATAAGCTACCTTACTGAAATGACTGAGAATACTCTAAGGACAAACATATCGGGGACTAAGCTTCACATTCTTACCAAATCTCTTCACTCCCTACATTGCAAAGATCTTTAAATAAACAAAGTCTCCAATCTCAAACTAGAGAGCTTTTCTTCTCATATCTGCATACAATTTCTGTCAGCTCTGAATTATCTTAAACCTCTCTTTGATCAACTACACTTTCTCTAAGGTATCAAACACCAAGTCAGGCCCTACTACTCTGGCCTCACCTACTTCAAACCATTAATGGGGGGTCTACATCTCCTCCCATTAAGTGCCTCAAATGGATCCATCTGAATACTGGAATGGTAACTGTTATTATACGTAAACTCAATCAAGGGTAAGTAGTCATACCAACTTTCCTTAACGATAACAACACATGCTCTCAATATATCTTATAAAGTCTAAATGGTCCTTTTTGATTGACCATCTGTCTGAGGGTGGCAGGCTTTATTGAGGTGAACTTGGGTACCAAGACCTTTTTGGAAGGCTTTCCAAAAATAAGAGGTGAACTGCATACCTTTGTTTGAAATGATGGACATAAGGACACCGTAAAATCTAACCAACTCTTTAACACAGAGCTTGGCATAGACCTCGGCTAAGTAAGAGGTATGAATTGGCAAGAAATGGGCTTATTTGGTAATCCTGTCCACAAATGATCCAAATCAAATTATGTTAATAACGAATACGAGGCAAACACATCACAAATACCTTGTTCACTTCCTCCAAGTTCCATGTGGGGATATTGAATTACTACATAGAACTACTAGGCTTTTGGTGCTCACCTATTGAGATGTAGAGCACTTAGCCACAAATTGTCCAATGTCTCTCTTCATCGCACTCCACCAATAGACTTCTCACAAGTCACTGTACAACTTAGTGGCCCTTGGATTAATCAAGTAGTGTGTATAATGCACTTATGCAAGAATCTATTGCCTCACTCTATCCGCATATGGCACACACAATCTACCCTAGCAACACAACATACCATCTCCCTTAAGGATGAAACATCTTTTTTTTATCTCTGACTAACTCTGTTAGCTTAACTAAATAGGGATATCTGTTCTGCATTTTTTTAACCTTGAAAACTAAAGATGATTCTAAACTATTTTGCACCCAACAACTACCCTTAATTGAATCAATCAAATGGACACTTTGTAACAACCCAGGACTTTCCCCTAGCCGTCACATGGTGCCTATAATCTTTTGGGACGACAAGTTAACGCATGACTAATATCTATTGTAGGCACTGAAAACATATACTACAAAAAATGCGGAATAATCTATTGAAATGCAATAAGGTTCAAATTCTTTAAATAATGATAAAATATAACATCTATAAAACTGAATACTATATGAATGTCTAGTAAGAAAAAACTCTAATTAAATTTGTCTAAAAAGTGGAGTTGATGGGACAAGCCCCTAACTAACTCTGACTACTGAGCTACAACTATTTGATGAACCTGAGCTTCCAAACCTATGATAAAAAACATCATAGTGCAAGAAACTAGTATGTGATCAGTAGTGGGAATGTACTGGTATGCTAAATGAGTTAAGGCTGAATGCAAGGGTTCATATGCATGAACAATAACTAACTAAATAATATAAAGTAACTGAATGTGAGAGTACATGAATAACTGATACTACTAAAATCACTGAGTATACAATATTGTGGACTTACATAGATATATACTGTATCTAAACTTTTCTAAAACTAAGTACTGAGTTCTGAATACTGAGTAACTGATAATTTGAAATTTATTGATAACTGAGTAACTCATACTGATTGACTGTAGCTGACAGTCCTAATACTGTAGAATTAAATTAAGTTCTAAACTAAATACTGAAATTAAAACTGTGGGAGGTAATCATCTAACCGACATGCCCCAATCTGAACTAATAGGGGTCCAATCAGTAACCCTAATTAGAAGGGTGTCACTACCATTCCACGGGTAAAGATAATTGTTATATAGTCAGTCCTAACTAACGGGTGACAGCTAAGATCAGTCCTAATCTAGCGGGTTATCCCTGAGTATATCAGTCCTATCTAACGAGTGATATCTTATAACCTAAGCTGGATATGTAGTTTTAGAACTTAGCGATTGCTTCTAGGGACCTAGTCCTATCTAATGAGTGTGACCCTATCCCTAGGCTCTCTCAATACTGAATGCTAGTCCCAACTAAAAGACATTGATCTGAGTATACTGAATTGGGTTGGACTGATATTGAGATTATTAAGTTTTCCTAAGTTCTGTAACTGACTGAGTTCTATAGATCATGATATGGCTTATATAATTCTGTAACTGACACTGGCTCTAAGTAAGAGCTATATTAGCAGGTATTAAATACCACCAGGACTCGATAGCATGAAAAGTAAAGAAAAGCATCATCTCGAATAATTAACAATGTTCACTTGGACATAATTCATTCATAGAGACATTTCATCAAACACTTGTAATGCATTAACTTGTACATGGATGGGGAATATATGCTAGCATGCTATAATGTCATTATTTCATTCTCATAAACAATTTATCAAACACATAAGAAGCATACTTGGTTCATTAATTCATAAACACTTAAGCTTAACATGGTTACAACAATCAACTTACAAATTGAAGGGTTTATCATAAATATCATGTAATTCAACACATTTTTGAATTAATTCTTGGAACCTGTAATCTAAATCATGGATTAAAACTTAAACAACATCATGAACATGAATTGAATCTGATTCAAACATGGTAATCATAAATCTGAGATCTTGTATATTTAAAAAGGATTCTTAGGCTCCATGGAAGGCAAGGATCTCTGGATGAACATCTAACATACCTTAATTTGAGAGTTTCTTGATGTTCTTAAAGAAATTCTTGGGACTGGCCTTGATTATAAAGAGCTAGGGTTTATTTTCTTGAGAGAGAATTATCTTTTTATTTTGGGGAAAAGCTAATAATGAAGGGTTTAAATGTTTTTAAGGATTAAATCACATATGTGGATGAATTAAAATCATAGGGAAAAAATGTTAAACCCTAGGCACAACTTTTAGTTTTTGTGAAATTTTTTTGATGTGAACCCGTGGTGCGATGCGCCACTATCGTGCCAAGCCACTGGAATATGATAAACGGGAAATTGCATGGTGGCGTGACGTTGTAATATCGAGTTTCCACTTTGATTAAGACCTGAAAGTTCACTGCGACTCGGTGGTATTGCATTGGAACACTGGAAAAAGATAATTCTGAAATTAAGGCTTTGCACAAAGCGCCAATATCATAGATAATCACTGGTTTTTGACATTTTCCATTATGGTTGGCTTCATGACGCATTGATGGCTCAGGTGATATGCTTACTAAAATGGCTCTAACTCTTCACCCAATTGTCGGATTTGGGAGAATTTGGTATTGATGGAAAGATTATTCAATTTCCAATCCAATGAAAAGTAAAAATAATGAATATTCCACTTGTATAAAAGTTTATTCATCCTTAAATCAAGTCTTTAACTTTTTATGACTAATTTAAGCCAGGTAAAAGTACGGTTTGTTACAATATCTCCCACTTGGGAACATTCAACCTCGAATGAGACTAATTAAACTGAGTACTGCTGATAGACTGAGTTTATATGCTAGACATACATATCTAATGCGTGGAATACATTATTGAACTGATTAATGAAGTCATGACTGAATATAAATTGATAACTGATAGTAAGATTATGGCTGTAACTAAACATGGAACAGAGTAGATCCAAGGAAGACTGTTACCTTAAGATGACAACACTGATAAGGCTAAGATCATTTTCTAGACATGTATGAACAGGAACATAAGAACATGAATGAGTCTGGAAGATGATACATGAACTGACTATTGTGAACTAAACTGAGACCTTTAGTACATAACTTATGGATGAGATTAGAAATAGAGGGTTAACTATAAGGACCCATTACTCTGACTAGATTCACTATGTAAAGAGAATGGAAGGTTTAGAACATGATAGATCGAGGTTTATAGTGCATCTCCCCCTTCGAACACTATGTCCCTCGAGAATGCTGACTTTGATGAGATACTAAGAAAAAATATGAGATGATGCATGGGGAACCTTTGAACTAAATCATGATTGAATATCAGGGATTTAATATTAGGGCATAATACATGAATTGGGCTAAACCCGTAACTACTAGGATGTTCTATTTTGGTATAGGGCGACTAGATGGAAGGATAGGAAACAATCCAAATTTGTCCACCTGACTGCTAAACTAAATTGCTGGCTTTATGAACTAACTCATACTAAAAATGTATAATTAACTGTAACCTTTCTTTAACATTCCTTATAGGAAGTTATAATGGCCTTAAGGAGCAAGGGCTTGGCATAAGCTGAGGAAAATGTCTGAATAAGAAATCCTAACATGGCTAAAACCCTGTAACATGAGAGAAGGCCTACGACACATTATCTTAACATTGAGTGACTAAGCTTTATGCACTGTAACTACAAAATTTCAAACTTAGACATATTCCTTGAATACCCTCTCAACAATACACTACACCTTCGTACAACATTTCACTAACGACTTCTAAAAGTATTCATATGGGCGCTGAGTATGAATTATTAAGCATACTAACTTATCTTATTAACTTGAATGGATGATAGCTAAACATTAAGCTTGTAAGACTAAACTGTACGGGGTGTATTCCACATGTATAGAAGTGTTATCATCCTTAAAACAAGTCTTTGGCATTTTTGGGACGAATTTAAGCTTGGCAAAAGTGAGGGGTGTTACACATTTAGTCTGGAAAGCTGATGAACTTCCTTAAATAACTTCTTCTTACCATCCTCAACATGAGAAAAACTACCCATGGACAATCTATTAAGAGCACTTGCCACTATATTGTCTTTTCTCGGATGATACAAAATATTCATGTCATAATCTTTCAATAACTTTAACCACCTCTTTTGATTCAGGTTCAAGTCTTTCAGAGAAAATACATACATCAGGCTTTTGTGGTCAGCGAACACATCAACATGAACCACATACTAATAGTGTCTCTATATCTTTAAGGAAAACACATCAACTACTAACTTAAGATTATGGATGGGTTTACTCTTTTCATGGTGCTTAATTTGTCTAGAGGCATAGGCTATGACCTTACCCCTTTTTATCAAAACAAACCCCAAACAAACTCTTGAAGCCTTATAATAAATAAAAATCCTGTCTGAACCATCTGGTAAAGTTAGAACTGGGGCTGTAGTAAGTTGAGTTTTCAACACTTAAAAGCTTTTATCAAAAGAATTTGAAAACGTAAATTACACTTTCTTCTGAGTCAATCAGGACATGAGGGATTCAATAGAAGAAAATCATTCAACAAACCATTGGTAATATCCATCCAAACCCAAGACCTCCTGATATCTGATAAAAAGATGGGTCTATGCCAGTTCCTCACTACTTTGGTCATTAGACGATCAACTTTAATGCCATTACTAGAAACTATATAACCAAGTAAATCTACTGATCTTATCCAACAATTGCATTAACTAAATTTAGAAAACAACTGATGGGCTTTGAGGGTCTATAATACTATTCTGAGATGGTCTACATGATCATGTTCTCTGGTGAAGTAGACAAAAATGTCATCAATGAACACTTTGATGAATATATCGAAGTATTGATTAAACACATTGTTTATCAAGTCTATAAAAGCTGCTGAGGCATTGGTAAGTCCAAATAACAAGACAAGAAATTTTAAGTGACCATACTGAGTTCTGAAAGCTATTTTTTGAATGTCACATTCTCTGGATCTGAGATGATGATAGCTTGATTAGAGGTCTATCTTAGAGAAGTAACTGGCACCCTAAAGTTTGACAAATAATTCATCAATTTTGGGAAGTGGATACTTATTCTTTACTGTGACTTTGCTCAACTGATTTTAGTCAATATACATTCTGAGAGAACCGTGTTTCTTACGCACAAATAGAATTGATGTGCCCCACATAGAGACACTAGGACTGATGAAGCCCTTATCTAGTAGATCCTTGAACTATTATTTTGGATATTTGAGTTCAACTGGATCCATTATGTATGGGGAATAGATATGGGTTGAGTACTTTGAAGAAGGTCTATTCCAAAGTCAATTTCCCTTTTGGGAGAAATTTCAAAAAAATCTTTAGGAAACACATCTAGAAATTCACTTGCTACTGGAACTGACTCAAGTTTAGGAGTCTCAGAACTAGAATCTTTAACTCAAATGAGATGATAAACATACCCCTTAGTTATCATTTTTCTTGTCCTAAGGTATGAACTAAGTTGAACCCTAAGTACTAAAGTACTACCCCTCCATTTTAGGATAGGTTCATTCGGGAATTAAAAATAGACAACTTTGTTTCTGTAGTCAACTAAAGCGGAGCATGAATAGAGCCAATCTATGGAGAGAATGATGTTAAAATCCATCATCTCTAACTCTACTAAGTCTGTTGAAGTGACTTTCTGAGATACTATAATCGGACAGTTCATGTATACCCATTGGGCTATGATAGATTTACCCAGTAGGGTAGAGCCTGAGAAGGGCCCTACTAGGACTTTGGGACTAACCCTGAAGTCAGCAGTTATATAAGGAGTTACAAAGGACAAAGAAGCTCTTGGATCTAGTAAAACATAAACATTTAAATGACAAAATTGTAACGTACCAATAAGCACATCAGGAGAATTTTCCTGATCCTGTCGGGACTGGGGTGCATAGATCCTATTTGGATGTTGACCACTGGTTGCACTAGAAATGGCACCGTACTAAGATGAGTGACCTGATTGAGCTGGGGAACCATTATACTGACTCTACAAACCCACCTAAGGACACTTTCTAATCATATGACTTGGTTTACCATACCCAAAACATACATCACTGCCAGCCGTGTAGACATCCTGATGGTTTCTGCCATAATTCTACAAAGAGGATTTGTTCGGGCACCTCTAATACTACCCTAACATTTAAAGCATGGCGCCCTATCCTTATTACCATTTATAAGCTTAGGCATCGGAGCACTAGATAAGGACGGAGCCAATGCTAAAGATTTCAGGCAGAACTGAGAACAATTACCACCATCTAACTTAGGCTGACTGAAGTTGAAGCTACCTATTCTAGACCCTTGCTCTCTCTCTCTTTCTTCTTAGTCTTCTACTTCTCTATCTGTTGAGCATGGATATTAACCTAGACAAATCTATCTCCTTGATTAGCATTGCAGTCCTACACTTCTTAACTGCCCTGCTAGATATACCCAACACGGACTTGCTTATCTTAGACCTGTGATCTGCTACCACATAAGGATTATACCTGGCCAACTAAGTAAACCTGACAGAATACTCTTTCATTGTCATGTTACCCTAATTCATGTTGATGAACTCTAGAACCATAGCTTCTCTCAACTTCAATGGGAAGAACCTATCCAGAATAGAAGTAGCAAACTCCTCCCATTCTATAGGCCCTGCATTTGTGTCCCTATCTACTTTCCACTGCTTGAACCATGTGTGAGCCACATCTGAGAAATGGTATGAAACTAACTCAGAACTCTCACTATTGGTTACCCCCACAATATCTGTTACCTTCTACACCATGTCAAGGAATTTTTGTAGGTCTTCTTCAGACTTAGACCCTAAAAATAATAGAGGATTTATTCGGGTGAAGTCCTAAATCCTAGATACAGTAGTCTTGGCCACTAGGTTAGCCTAAATAGTAGCTCAACGTTTATTTTGAGCTACCACAAAATGAGCTAGAGTGGTGAAGGATGGTATGAATTCTATGTATAAGACATGCTCGTCAAGGGGATCTACTCAAATAGATAGAGGTGCTGGATGGTTTCCTGTTCTTCTTCCCTTAGTCTTTTTGGAAGGTATGTTCTATAAATGAAAGGGGAAATGGGATTAGACAAAGAGTTTAACTAGCTCTCATTCTCACTCGCACAACATGAATACTGAACGAAGGGAAGTTTTCCTAAAAATGCATCAGACTCTTGTCCATAAGTGTGGCACACTACGCACCCATACATAAGACTGTATTTAATGTAGCTTTAATACTCCCTAGGACTCTGTTGAACCATAGGATATGATACGAAGTTTGTAACACCCTGATTCTATACCCTGAATGTCATACGGTGCTTACAACCATAAAGGATCACAAGCAAACCCGTGACTGGTAGCTGTTGTTAGTACTGAATAATAAAACTGAAAATCATATGCGAAAGTATAACTAAAAATTCCATAAGGTTCTCAAAATACTGAAATAATAACTGAAAGTAATGTTAATAATATCTAAAAAACTTAATATCTATCTGTGCTAGTCAAAAAGCCTCTAAATGTCTGAGTATGGAGTTGATGGGACAAATCCACAACTAACTCTGATTACTAAAATAACTGGAATACTGAGATAAATAAACTCTATCCTTGAAGTTTGAGGAGTCACCACTGTATCTGCTACTGATAGTTTGAACTACTAAGTACGGTCAGAACCCTAAGTGTCTGAACATATGATATGAGAAATCATAGCACAAAGAAAGAGTATACGTTAGTACGTGGAATGTAATGGTATGCTAAGTGAGGCAGGTTGATATACATGGGTTCATATGCATGAGGTGATATTTGACTAAATGAACATCATGAAATAACCAAATAAGAGTGCAGGACAAATTTTAACTACTAATGATGCTGATTATGCAATATTGTGCATATAACCTGTGTCTAAATTAGACTAAAACTGAAGTACTGATTTCTAGTAATTGAATACTAATAACTGGGATTTAGACTGATATTGACGTACTGAATTCTACTAGCTAAGTAACTGGTAACTGATAACTGATAGCCATGGTTTTATAGGACTATCTGAGTTCTTTACTAAATTCTAAGACTGAATACTGATAATTGAGTACTGTAACTGTAATTATAGGAGTGTTCATCTAATCTAAATACCCCGATTATAAACTAAGTTGGGGTTCAACCTATGACCCTATATGAAAGGGTGTTAGCACTTTTCCAAGGGACACTAACAATGCGGTGTCAACCCTAATCTGATGGAAGACTCATGATTTATATAGATAAGGTTGCATCGACACTAGTATGGTAGGATGACGTCTTACTCTACGCTGGCTACGTAGGTATATAACGCAGGGACTGCTACTAAGGGTCAAACCCTCTGCTAGTAGGAATGCCCCCATCCCCGGGTTTGTTCGATACTGAATCCTACTCCCAACTGATTAAACAATAAATTGATCGTGTTAACTGAATGAAATGGAATGAGTTCACTAAGTTCCGTAATTAATTAGTACCACTTTTCGTGATGTTACTGAGACTATTCTGTAGCTAGTGTAATTCTATGTAAACAGCTAGATTATCAAGTATCTAATACCCCCAGGACTTGACAACATTAAGAGTAAAACATGGCAAAATCATGAATGCATTACATTAGTTACTTGTCCATCATGCATTTATTTAGACATTTTGTTAAACATTTGAGAGACATTAACATGTACATGAATGGGACCACATGATAACATGTCATTAATTCACTACTCAATTTACATAGGCATTCTGTCAAACACATGGGGAGCATAAGTAATGCGCATTGACATCATCAAGATATAAACATCATGGATACAATATTCAACTTGCAAAATTCAAGAGTTTCACATGAGGATCACATAATTCTACATACTTGCTAATTGATTCACTTGAAACTTGTATGAATCTTGATTTGAAAGCCATACCATGATACATACATGAACACAGTCCAATTTAACATATAAATTATGGAATCAATAAACTAGTAGTTTTAAAAAGGGTTCTTGAACTCCAAGGATGGAAGGAAACCCAAGGATGAACACCTAATATACTCTGGTTTCTAAATTCATGAGAACTGATAGTGAAAAATTGAGGATTAGACTTGAATTTGATGAATGTAGGGCATTCTCTTAAGAGAATTTTGTGAAATAATGAGTGAGTTTGCCCTTTAGGAGGCTTGATTTTTTGTTAAGGCTGAAAAATAAAAGGGGAAAATGACCCATTTGTCCCCATAAATCGAGACAAAATTTGCTGGACAAGGCTTGTACCGTGTCATAACCCCTGATTGGTCAAGATACCCTAGCAACATGACCCTAATTCGGGTCAAGCAGCCCTCACGACACGACCTGAGCCTGAGTCGACTAGCCCTTATGGCGTAGCCCTATCGTTACACCTTATTATTTTGGATATCCAAACTCACCCTTATGCTAGTCCAAAAATCCATAACTCTCCTTAGATGACCTACATGTGACCCTGTTATGAATAACCTTGAAAATTGACATTCTACGATCGGAAAGGTCGAAATTAAGATCCTCCAATTTTGAAGGATAAAAATAATTCTAAGTCTTAACACTTAGTTGAAATTTTCTAAGTCTGGGGCCTCTTTTGGGATACAATATAGGACCGAAATGACTAGGTTTATTTAGGGTCTTATAGCTAGATATTTCAGCATATCACCATGTTTAATTATGTCCAACTAATTTTAACTTATTTTTGACATGATATTCTTAATTATTTAGCTAAAAACATTTAGCTTCCAACCATGCCTTTATGATAGTAAAAATACTTTTAGTCTTATGTCATATGCAAATTGTTGGCTTAGAACTACTCATAGTCTAAAGCCCCGGTTACATTAGGATTTATTCTCAGGTGTGCCAAACATGGAATTACGACCTAAGGTTAAAGTGGCCTAGGGTGTCTCCCTAGCCATATTAAGTAGTGTCTTGTTCATGGGTGTAAAGTGCACCAGACATTTGAGGAAGGGGATACGTGATGTTTTTGGATATATCCATTCTTTAATGATTTTATCATGCTATACAATTTATCCTTTTCTTACTCATGCTTTTCATGTGATATAAAATTCTAGCCCATAGACACAACGATCACATGAGTAGAAACCATCTAGATCCACCAATACCTATAGTACCTCTTAATAATTAAGTCATTCATGCAAAAATTTTTGCCTCTTTCTTGACGCTAGGCTATCGCTGCTCAATTCAAACGTCACATTATGGCTCAAACAAACTAGAGTGAGACTACAACTGCTTTCAGGGTGTAGGACCTAATGAGACCGAGTCTGCTAGACTTTCATGGGTTAAAATTGTATAGGGATCCAAAATAATTCATAGATGAGATGCTAAAGATTAACCAAGTTATGTACATCACTAGACTATAAAGTCATTGAGTTGGTATTATTTCTACTGAAAGTTATTACTTATGATTGGTATAAGTTATAGAAGATGGGTAGAAATTAAAAAGTATTTTTGGTAGGTTGGGATTTGTTTGAAGAAACTTTTACTTAAAAATTCCTGGTGGAGGAGTATAATGCCTTGAAATCTCATCCCAAAACATCACACGGTGCTTAAGGCTACAAGTAGCCCCAAGCTAACCCTTTGAGCCTATTATTAAATCCAGAGCTTACTTTAAGATAAATAAAGCAAAGCAACGGTACTGACATATCATGTCCTTACTAAAATACGAAGAAATACTATTTTCATATGCAAGATACTAAAAAGTCTAAACACAACTGATAGTCTAGTCTGACAAAGCCTACACTATTCAAGAACTGGAGAGCCATTGGTACAGATCCTGAACTAACTCATACTCAACTAAAAAGAATTAAACTAACTACTATGACTACGGAAATCATTGAAACAGGTCCTTGAACCATGAGTACTCACCAACTGTGGAAGTGTAGATTAAGGAACCCGGAGATCACTATCGCTGCAGAGACTAAGAACCTAAACCTACACTATAAGACAATGTAGCACACAAATGTATATGTGAATCATTACTTTGAGGATGTATTAAGTACATGGGGTGTATGCATATAGTAAACAACATCATTACTTTATAAAACAAATGCATGCTAAATATAAATGACTCACATAGCTTGAATAAATTTTATAAGTTATGGATAGTGAAATATGTAACATAAATCTCGGAAGTCATTATGCTTACATGAAAAATCTGTAGTTCCCTTCTCTTATAAAAACATATAGAACAATTGACAAAGAACTCAACTCTGCATTTGAAAGCTAAGACAAGTAGCTTTGAAACTGAAATTTCAAGTAGAGTATTATCTAATTAAGTTGTAAGAACTTAGATCCCAAAATCTTTGGAGAAAAATACTCAAAAGCAGTTCATTTACTTTTACTAGTAGGGAAAAATACTTTCTTTAAGGAAAAAATACTTTAAGAAACTACTCTGAAAATCTTACTACTAGGGAAGTTCTCTTAACCGACATACACCATGCGAGCTGCATGGAGTCTAATATTTTTGTCCTTCTAAGGAAGAAACCTCATGTTGGGGAAGGTGTCTTACTCTTTCCAGGGACTATAACCTCAACTTAGGGATCACTATCTCGGCCTCAGGCCCTTAAATATCAATCCTATAGTGGCACGTAGTTCTAGGATATGAAATTGTAGTAACTTACCCAACTCATTGCTAAATACTTCTCGATTTTAATTAGTTACGCTTATCTCATGGAAATCGACATTTAATAATCTCGTGGTTTATAATGAAACCAATTACAAAATCTGCATTCTCATTCAAAGAAGTGAATTTCAAAGATGCTACGACCATCACGGTCAAAACTTTCTCAATAAACTCAAAATACTCAAATAATGGGTGCTTATAGAACCAAAGTTCATAAAATTACAATCTCAAGTTGGGCTTAATGACCCATAATTCAATCTCAGGTTAAGATGTGTTAAAATTCATACTCGATATCATAAAGATTCATAAATCATATAGAAATCTAGAAATTTTCAGCAATATGAATTATAATCTCAACATACTCATGTACTTCAATTTCTAGAACATTGAAACCATCATAATCTCAAGAAATAATAACATAGGGTATAAAGCCATACTTCAATTTCATAAGAAAACATGTAAAACCATATATCTTTGTAATTAAAACAACTTTTGGGTACAAGGAAAAAAGGAGTGTCCTTGTTCAAACCCCACATACCTTATTTGTCCTTATTCAATGGAACAATTTGA
Organism: Capsicum annuum; assembly: GCF_002878395.1. Lineage (NCBI taxonomy): Eukaryota > Viridiplantae > Streptophyta > Magnoliopsida > Solanales > Solanaceae > Capsicum > Capsicum annuum. The sequence goes on from NC_061121.1 coordinate 205,550,143, forward strand.
CTTTTGAAGCCTTGAGAATATTCTTGGAGTCTTTTCTTGAAAATTCTTGAATTTTCTAGAAGAAGGGTTTGAACCTTGTTCTTAAGGATTGATCTTGAAGGAACACTAAGTTTGATTCTATGGATTAATATGAAGTTATGTGTTTTGATTTGATTTAATTAAGTGTTAAAAAGGGTGAAAAAGACCCAAAAATCCTATTAAAGCGGCTTAAAATCGCTAATTAGAGGTCCCCAATGGTTTAGGTGACGAACCATCAACGTAGAGATGGACCATCCCTTCAACCCATCGCTTTTCAGCCATAAAATAGGCTTACTAATTTAGTTGTGATGGTTTAAGTGATGGTCTATCACAAGTGCGAAGGTCCGTCGGCCTGTCCGTCACACTTTGGCAGTCCAAATAAATCACTGTAAAATGGCCATAACTTTTTACCCCGATATCAAATTTTGGTAAAATTTATATTGTTGGAAATATAATTCAATTATCTATCTTTTGGTAGTATATGAGCTAAAAAATTCATAGTATAACAAAAGATATACTAGTTTGAAGTGGACTATACAAAAATCCTTCTCAAGAATTCAATCGGTAAGGGATATTTTGATTTGCCTATTAGCTATGAAATATTTGAGGACTTGATACACAATAACCTTGATCATAAAAATAACAATGCACTATAAGTGATTCCTCATGAGCTTGAAGCATGGCTTTACTATTGGTTGGAATTCTTAGGGTATTGCAATATTTCCCCCTTGGGAACATTCGTCCTCAAATAAGGTTGGATAGCTTGGTAAACTGAGGATGCATAGCTGAAATAAATTATTAAACTAATTCTACATTATTTTCATTATTTTAGTATTTCTGGGAATGCATGAACTTATAATGAAGGCACTATATAGCTTAATACATGCTTAGAAAAGAACTAAATCAAGGAAGAGTAGCACCTTCGGCTAAATCTAAGTGCGGCGAATAGATGAAGGTACTTGGGTCACATATCTGCTTCTGTTTCCCAAGTATTACCCTTAGCTGACTTGTTTCTCCAAACAACCTTGACCAAGGGAACTTCTTTGTTCCTTAGTCTACGGATCTGATGGTCTAGAATCTCAATGGAAATCTCTTCATATGAAAGACTATTCTGAATATCTGAGCTCTCTGATTGATCTACTATAATGGAATCATCGATGCACTTCTTAAGCATAGAGGCATGAAAGATGGGATGAACATCAAAAAAATCTACAGGCAATTTAACATCATAAGCTACTTTCCCAACACGTTTCAGAATTCTATTGGGGCCAATATAACAGAGACTATGCTTTCCCTTTTTACCAAATCTCTTCAACCATCTCATGGGTGAAATCTTCAAATATAGTAATTCATCACTTTTAAACACAAGATCTCTTCTTCTCACGTATGCATATGATTTTTGGTGACTTTAGGCTATCTTCAATCTTTCTCTAATAAATTTTACTTTTTCCATACCTTCAAACACGACAACAGGCCCAAGCAAGGTGGCCTCACCCTCTTCAAATCAACCTATGGGTGATGTACATCTTCTCCTATAAAGAGCCTCAAACGAGGCCATATGAATGCTAGAATAATAACTGTTATTATATGTGAACTCGATCAATGAAAAATGCTCATCCTAATGTTGTATGAGTATATGCTAACATATTTGAGGCTTTTATCTCTAAATAATTGTAAGGTCTTAAGAAAATTTAGTTATTTTTGATTAGTTTATGTTTGATTTTGCAGTTTAAGATGATATGATAGAAAACCAATATGAAATAAAGCAAAGAAGTTGAGATTTGATGAAATTTGAAGACAAGTTTGGCTGACGACATTTGTGATAAGTTGTCAGCCCTATGATAAGCTATTAGGTTAGTCGTTATCATTAGATAGAGATTTGGCCTAAAGTGGAAGTTGCAATGACATTTTGTGATAAGCCGTCAAGGGTCTGATAAGTTATCAAGTTTGTCGTCATCCTTAAACAGGGAATGAGTTCTATCTAGTAGAATCGATGACATTTTGTGATAGATTATCATAATGGTAATAAGTTATTAGGAATACCGTGAAACTTATGCAGGACATGAGAATTGGAGATAAAGTGTGACAACATTTCTGATAAGTCGTCACAGTATTCATAAGCCATGAGAAGCTGCCGTCAACCTAAGATAGGACTTGTACAGATTTGAAGAAGACCTAATGACATTCTTGATAAGTAGTCAGGATTCTGATAAGGCATCACCAATAGTCGTCTTCTATTCCAACAAAAACCTGTAACTTTTATTTTGTTTCCTTATTTAGGGTAAACTATTTAAATCTTTGTTTTAAGGTGTCTAGATATTATTATTATTGTTGTTATTATCATTAATATTCTACACAAGGTCGACACCATGAGTTTTGGAAAGAATATATTGATATTTTCTCTCTTTACTTCTTGACTTGAACAGCACAACTATTTTTGAAAGAATATTATCAGTATTGTGGGATTTTTCCTTTGCGATCTAATCTGCAATTCACTAGTTATTATTCATCTCTGTAAGTTTATCTTTCAAATCATTTATTTAATTACATGTTTCGTTCATTACATCATGAGTGGTTAAACTCCATTAACCTGAATAATGGGATCTAGGGTTAGGTCTTGATGAGGTGTTAAGCATTAAAGATTCAAAAGGTGGTAGGATTTCTTGAAAATTCTAAAGTTTTAACTAACATCTGTTGGTTGGAAACAGCAGACAGACCTACTTTGATTTACTTGAGAAAGAAATCAAATATAGTAGAAAGTGAATTATCAACAGGGACTCGAAAATACTTCGTTTAATAATCAGAGTTGTAACAAGGTTTGTTAACCTGAGGTAAAATCTGGGTAGTAAATTGAAATTCCCTATGTGTGAGAAGATTAGGGAATTAAATGCTTAAGTAGGTCGAGAGACATTTAAGCATAACTGTAATACCTTAAAAATCCAAACCTATATTAGAGCTATGTACCAAGATCATTCATAGTAGATAATGGTTCTTTTATAGTTTTATGAGTAGGTTAGATGTATATTTAGGCTTCAAATAAATCCCAGCTATCAGACGAATCAAAACATTCCTCACCGATTGAATTCTTGAGAAAGATATTTCCATAGTCATATTCAAATGAGAATATCTCTCATTATACTTGGAATTTTTGAGCTCATGACCTATAAACACATAGATATTTGAATTATCTTTACAACGATACCAATTTATCCTAAATCCGATATTAGAGCAAAAAGTTATTCCTATTTTACTCTAGCATGTCAGGATGGAAATAGTATGACGACATTCGTGGTAGCTTACGACATTTGTGATGCTGTACCGTGAAGGTCGTCAGCCTTAGGCAGAAACCAGCTCCTAACTGACGACATTCGTGGTAGCTTACCACAATTGTGAGGCCCTACCACGAAGGTCGCCAGCCGTAGGTAGGAACCAGCTCATAAGTGACAACATTCATGGTATCTTACCACACTTGTGACACCCTACCACGAAGGTCATCAGCCTTAGGCAGAAACCAGCTCCTAAGTGACGACATTCGTGGTAGATTACCACATTTGTGATGCCTTATCATAAAAGTTATCAGCCCTAGTCAGTATCCAGATTTTCTGTGACGATATTTTTGATGGCTTACCATATTTTTGACACCATGTCACAGATGTCGTTAGCCTTAGGAATAGTCCAGTTTCTATGTTACGACATTTTTGACGGCTTATCACATTTCTGATGCCTTGTCACAAATGTCGTAGCTATTATTTTCAGGAACTAGGAATTTATTTCATAAGGGTATTTTGGTCTTTTCCCTTCACTTCCCATGATCTATAACCCTCAAGGAACGTATTATCTTCCTTTCACTTTAGTTAAAACATCTCAAAAATCTCTCTCATACACTTTCAACCATAAGATTAAGGTTTCCTCTCAAGCTCATCTCCTCAGGAACAAGAGCATTCTTTCCCAAAGGGGTTAAACCCTAGTCAAGAAAAATCAAGGGCAAGCCTAAGGAATTCTTCAAGAACCTTCAAAAACATTAGATCAATTTAAATATTCAATCACTAAGGTATGGGTAGTGTTCATCTATGGATCCAATCCGTTCATAGAGCTCAATAACCATGTTTTAAATATTATTTTGTAAACTTTTTGAGGTGATATGAGTATGTACATGTTGACAATTGTTGTTTAAGTTTCTATGTGATGTATAATGGTGTTTTCATGTAATATATATCTTTGTTAATTGAGAAACATGAACTTTAGGTGGTTTAATATGGTGTAAGTATGAAACCCACCTATGCCTTAAAGATTCCAAGTAAGGTGTTTGATAAAATTCTTAGGATGCTAGAAATTCGTGTTTGTATTGTTCTATGATGTCTAAATGACAAGTCCATGTTAGCTATATACTTCAATATGAATTACATGCTTTTCATGTATTGCTATTATGGGGGTATGAAACATGTAAGATAATGGAGATATATAATATGTACACGAAATATATCCATGCACTTGCTACAATGTTTAAGATGTTGAATAACTATATGAAATATGATAACCCCTACTTATGATATTATGAATTGAGGACTCAAATCTTGTGATCAAGTCATGTCATGTGTGTCAGTATCCTTCTATCGAGTCCTGGGGGTATTCATACCCAAAAAATATAGTTGTGTTCCTAGAGCCATGTTATGTTGTCACGATAATATCAATCAAGCTATAATTTATAGAACTCAGTTAGTCATGTGACTCAAGAAACCTCAGAAATCTCATGATCTCAGTTAAATCTACGATAATAGTACTACATCAGTCAACAGAAGTCAGTCAATTTGTCCATGTACAGTCAGTTGAATCATGTTTAGTCTCTTCAGATGGGAGTAGAAGTTAGCACCGACTGAACCCAAGGATGGAGACTCACCTACCAGCTTTAGGGTGTGATTCTTAGCAGTCATCCTTGTGTTCCAGAACTACATAGCCAGTGTAGGTTGAGACATCTTAGCCTGTCAGAGTTTTGTTGATGAGGTGTCTTAAGCTGTCTGTTTAGGGTTCCACCATTCTCACCTTGAGTACCTACCAGATAAGGGTCACTCACAACTGTCCTTACTAGTGGCGCAATATTGACACCCCTCCAGTCAGGGCAAAGGTTGGACCCCAGCTTACACATAATGGCATAAATGGGGTCTGTTGGTTAAAGAACTACCTCCTACAATTTTAGTATCAGTCTCAGTAAAAGAACTTAGACAATTATTTAGATATAAGTATACCAGGACTATCAGATACTATCAAATTCAGTTATAGCATGGAACTCGGAGAGTTCAACTAGATTCAGGGCTATTCGATACAGTCATCTATGTTATCAAAACTATGGTTCCAGCCATGTATTAGCATATAGATTTAGCCATTACGTACTAACGATCTTAGTTACTATGTATGTATGTTTGCACTCCTATGTTCATATCAGTTAGTCAGTTAGCATTGTTCATGCATAGAAACCGTATTTATATTTAGCCTACCTTACTCGTATACTCAGTAGATCACCTCGTATTGACGCATTTGCGCTATGGTGCTTTCTTTTCATGTTACACCATAGGTTCAGAAACACGAGCTCTAGATCTACAGTAGCCTTAGCATTTCCAGTCACTGTGATTCAGTGAGTCCTCTTCATTCAAAGACAATATGATTGGATTTATTCTTTATTATTTTAGCCAGTTATCAGTTTATGGAGTTAGTTGGAGACATTTTCCTTCAACTCCTTATTTCAAATAGTACTTAGAGGCTTTCGAATTTACGCTTAGATTTAGCTTTCAGATTTAGTTTTCAGTTGGTTTGGGTATTTTTTGCCCGTATGGATGCTATATTATTTCAGTTGAACCTTATGGCCTATTGTCCATATTTTCTGTATTATTATGTCATGAATTGTAGTATACAGGTACAAAGATTAGTCATGGGTTAGATTTGTGGTCCCTTGGGGTCATAAGCACCATGTAGCATTCCAGTTCCAAAAATTGGGGCATTACAAACTTGGTATCAGAGCCTAAGGTTCAATGGAGTCCTAGGAAGTCTGAAACCTACATCTAGTAGAGTCTTATATATGGGCGTGTTGCACGCCACATTTATGTACAGGAGGCTATATGATGTTTTAGGAATAGTTCCCTTTCTTTAGTATTCATGTCATGCTAGTAAGCATAATTTCAAATCAGTATCATAGTCTAATCCGCTCTTATCTTTTTTCAGAAACATGCTTCTAAATAGAAGAAATTAGCTAGCTTTTTAGCCCGAAGATCCTTTGGGTGAACATGTTTCTCATGCGGAGTTCAGGATCGCATTTTCCGCTTTTTCTTAATTTGTAGCTTCCCAGAATGAATGACCAATGGTTATTTCGACCAACCCATTGGCCAATTCAGCAGCAGCTAGGATTTAGGACTTTACCCGAATGAACCCTCTGTCTTTCTTTAGGTCTAAGCTAGATGAGGATCCTCAGGAATTCATTGACCAAGTATAGAAGGTCATTGATATCATGGGAGTCACTTCTTGTCAAAGTGTCGAGTTAGCCACATACTAATTTGCAAGATGTCGCTCACACTTAGTTCAAGTAGTGGGTAGCAGAAAGTTTAGAGGATACAGGTCCAGTTGAGTGGGAAGAATTTGTCACGGCTTTCTTAGATAGATTCTTTCTCCAAGAGCTGAGAAAGGCCAAAGTTCTTGAGTTCATCAATCTATGGCAGGGAAATATGACAGTTAGAGAGTATTCTCTTAGATTTACTCAGCTATCCAAATATTCCCTCATGTGGTTGCAGACAACTGGGCTAAGATGAGCGAGTTCATGTCAGGGGTAAATGATAGCATAGTAAATGAGCGTAGGTGTGCAATGCTGAACAACAATATGACTATAGCCAAGATCATGACCCATGCTCAACAGATAGTGGAGCAGAAGGTTAAGACTAGGGTGAGGTAGAATAAGAGAGTAAGAGCAGGTAGTTTTTGTTTTGCTAGCCCAAATTAGAGAGACAAAATCGTTCATAGTTTCGTCCTAAGTCAGCTGTTCCCGCCCTTTCCTTCACTAGTTCCTAGTACCGAATTTTAGGGACGAAAACAAAGACAGAGCACCAGTCTCTAAATCTTAGGGCAGTGTAAGCAGTGCCTGAACAAACCCCCTTTATCAGACTTGTGGTAAGAACCACAAGGGTATTTGTAGAGCCAGTAGAGATGTCTGTTTTGGTTGTGGTAAGATAGGACACAAGATTAGGGAGTGTCCTTAGATAGGCCCTCAGGGTCAGTAAAATCATTCCACAGCCCAGTCTGATTAACCGAACCAGCAGGGTGCCACTTCCAGTGTTACTAGTGTACAACGCCCAAATAGAAACTATGCTCTTCAGACCCGACAGGATCAGGAAAATTCTCTTGATGTCGTTACTGGTAAATTACAGATTTTCTATGTTCATGTTTATGCTTTACTACACCCAGGTGCATCCTTGTCTTTTGTCACTCCATACATAGCTAGCGATTTTGGAACCAGTCTCAAAATATTAGCAGAGCCCTTTTCAGTCTCTACCCTAGTGGGTAAAACCATCATAGCTCAGCGGGTATACATGAACTTCCCAATTATGATATTTTAGAAATCTATGTCAGCAGATTTAGTTGAGTTAGAGATAATATATCGTGATGTCATTCTCGAAATAGATTAGATTTATTCCTGCTATGCCATAGTCCACTACAGAAATAGGATAGTTCAGTTTTAGTTCCCGAATGAGTCCGTCCTAGAGTGGAAGGGTAGCACTTCGTCTTTCAGGGGTCAACTTATTTCCTACCTTCAGGATAGGAAAATAATTTCTAAGGGGTGTGTGTATCATCTCGTGCATGTTAAGGATTTTAGTTCTTAATCTCCCAGTATCAAATCAGTCCTTATGTTTAATGAATATTCAGATGTCTTTCCCAAAGATCTACCAGGCATTTCTCCTGAAAGGGAAACAGACTTCAGTATATACCTTCTCCCAGATACTCACCTATTTATATTTTGCCATACAGAATGGCACCAGCTGAACTCAAGGAACTGAAAGATCAATTAAAGAATCTCTTAGATAAGGGATTCATCAGGCCCAGTGTATCCCCATGGGGTACGCCAGTCTTATTCGTGCACAAGAAAGGCGGTTCTCTCAGAATGTATATTGATTACCATCAGCTCAACAAAGTCATGGTCTAGAACAGGTATCCGCTGCCTAGGATAGACGACTTATTTAACCAACTTTAGGGATCTAGTTATTTCTCCAAGATAGACCTCAGATCAGGCTATCATCAGCTCAGAGTTACAGAATTTAACATTCCAAAGATAGCTTTTCATACTCGGTATGGTCACTTTGAATTTTTACTCATGTACTTTGGTCTTACCAATGCCCCTGCATCTTTTATGAACTTGATGAACCAGGAGTTTAAGCAGTACTTTGACACATTTGTCATAGTCTTCATAGATGATATTCTGGTCTATTCTCGCATAGAGTATGATCATTCAGACCATCTCATAATTGTTCTTCAGACTCTCTGGGATCACAAGTTATTTGCCAAGTTTAATAAGTGTGAATGTTGGCTAATATCAGTAGCATTCCTTGAACACATTATTTTTGGTGATGGCATTAGATTAGACCCTCAGAAAACCAGAGCGGTAAGAAACTGGCCTCGCCTTATCTGTCCATCAGATATTAGGAGTTTCTTGGGTTTGGCTAGCTATTGTTGATGGTTTGTCAAGGGATTTTCTTCTATTGTATCTCCTATGTCTAGATTGACTCAGAAGAAGGTCAAGTTTTAGTGGTCAGAATATTGCAAGAAGAGTTTTTAGGAGTTGAAGACTCGACTCACCTCAGCTCTAATTTTAGCACTTCCCGATGGTTTTAATGGATTTGTAGTATATTGTGATGCATCCAGAGTAGGTTTAGGCTGTGTCCTCATACATCATGGTAGAATCATAGCCTACGCCTCCAGAAAGTTAAATCCCCACAATAAGAATTATCCTACTCATGACCTTAAGTGAGTAGCAGTTGTCTTTACCTTAAAAATTTTGAGGCATTATCTATACGGTGTTCGTGTAGACATCTTCACAGATCATCAGATCCTTCAGTATGTCTTTTCCCAGAAAGATATCAATCATCATCAGAGAAAATGGTTAGAGATCTTGAAGGATTATGACATGAGTGTCTTTTGTCATCCTAGCAAGGCCAATATAGTGGCCAACACACTCAGTAGACTGTCTATGCATAGTGTTTCCTATGCTGACAATGGTAAGAAGAAATTAGATCAGGAGATTCATCAGCTTGTCATACTAGGCATTCGCTTAGTCAACTCTTAAGACGGTGGTGTTTGTGTTTAGAGTAGTTCAAAGTCATCTCTAGTTTCTGAGGTGATAGAGAAGCCAGAAAGGGATCCTAGCCTTGTCAAGCTATAAGAGTCAGTTTAAGTCAGGAACTAAAGGTTTTCTCCCAAGGGGGAGATGGTGTTTTTTGTTTTCAGGGTCGTCTATTTGTTCCTAGTATAGATGACTTGAGGCAGTGAATTCTTGTAGAAGTGCATGGTGCATGACACTCTATTTATCCAAGGACCCCCAAGATGCACCGAAACTTGTGGGAGATCTATTGGAGAAGTAGGATAAAGAGGGATGTTGCAAGTTTTTGGTTAAGTGCTCTACATGTCAGTAGGTTAAGATAGAGCATCAGAAACCTAGTGGTTCTATCTAGGAGTTCACTATTCTTACTTGGAAGTGGGATGAAGTAAACATGGACTTCGTGATGGGTTTGCCTAGAACATGTCATCATCTTGATTTAGTTTGGGTCACTGTAGACAGAATGACCAAGTCAGCTTATTTCCTTCCAGTTCATACCTCATACTTCACTGTGGATTATGCCAAAATCTATATTAGAGAGTTGGTCAGATTACATAGTGTTCCACTATCTATCATCTCAGATAGAGGTACCCAGTTCACCTTTCACTTCAGGAAAGCATTCCAAAAGTGTCTTAGTACCCATGTTTATCTCAGTACAGTGTTTCATCCTAAGATAGATGGTCAAGAAGAAAGGAACATTCAGACTCTAGAAGATATGTTAAGGGAATGTGTAATTGATTTCAAGGGAAGCTGGGATGACCACTTGCCTTTTA
>NC_061121.1:205563279-205601989 GCF_002878395.1 Capsicum annuum
ATGTGTAATTGATTTCAAGGGAAGCTGGGATGACCACTTGCCTTTTATTGAGTTCGTATACGACAATAGCTATCACTCCAGTATTTAGATGGCTCCATTCGAAGCTCTCTATGGTAGGAGATGTAGGTCTCCAATCTGTTTGTTCTAAGATAGTGAGACCTCAGTCATAGGGCCTGACTTAGTATTTGATTCCTTAGAGAAAGTTCAGTTGATTAGAGAAACACTCCGGGATGCTCAGAGCCGACCGGGTTGCTCAGAGCCGACAGAAGTCTTATACAGATATTCATAGAAAGGATCTCAAATTCGAGGTCGATGACTATGTCTATATCAAGATCTCTCCCATGAAGGGAGTGAAGATATTCAGTAAGAAGGGAAAGCTCAGTACTAGATATGTAGGTCCCTTCAGGATTCTCAGTCGCTTTGGAAAGGTAGCCTATGAGCTCGAATTACCTTTCGATCTAGCCTCAGTTCATCCAGTCTTCAATGTCTCTTTGCTCAAGAAGTGCATATGTGACCCAGCTGTTGTACTCCCTATTTAGAGCGTTGACATTTATAATAGCCTCTCTTATGAAGAGATTCGAGTCAACATCCTCGACTATTAGACTCGTTGGCTGAGGAACAAAGAAGTCCCTTTAATCAAGGTTCTTTGACGGAATCAGTCCATGGAGGGAACTACTTTGGAAGCAGAAGCAAACATGCAAACCAAGTACCCTTATCTTTTCTCTGCTAATTTAGGATTAGCTTGAGGTAACCATTTTCATTAAGATTATTCAGTTACATGTTCAAAATTCCAGTATAAAATTGGTATCAAGTATCAGTGCATAGCTTATCATGCATTCATAAGTTCAGCTTATCAATCATGCATTAGATATGCATGTTCAGTTGGGATATATTATGTTTATAATTCAATTCATTCATAAAATCATGTGCCAGTTGAGCATGATTAGTTTATGCTAGTTTTGTCTTTTTTCCCCTCTGAAGCTGTTATCATTCGAGGACAAATGTTTCTAAGGGGGAGCTATTGTAATACCCCAAAAAATCCAAACCAATATTAGAGCCATGTACCAAGCTCATGCATAGTTCATCATGGTTCTTTTATAGTTTTATGAGTAGGTTAGATGTATATTAATACATAAAATAACTCCTAGCTATAGACGAATCAAAACATTCCTCACCAATCAAATTCTTGAGAAAGATATTGCCATAGTCAGATTCAAACGAGCATATATCTCATTATACTTGGAATTTTTTATCTCATGGCCAATCAACAAATAGATAATTGAATTAGTTTGCCAATGATACCGATTTCTCCTAAATCCAATTTTAGAGAAAAGATTTATTCCTATTTCTACTCAAGCATATCAGGATGGAAACAGTGTGACAAAATTCGTGGTAGCTTACCACATTTGTGACGCCCTACAACGAAGGTCGTCAGACTTAGGCAGAAACTAGCTCCTAAGTGATAACATTCGTGGTAGCTTACCATACTTGTGATGCCCTACAACGAAGGTCGTTATCCTTAGGCAGAAACCAGCTCTTAAGTGACGACATTCATGGTAGCTTACCACACTTGTGATTCCCCACCACGAAGGTCGTCTGCGTTAGGCAGAAACCAACTCCTAAGTGACGACATTCATGGTAGCTTACTACATTTGTGATGCCCTATGATGAAGGTCATCTGCCCTAGGCAGCATCCATCATTTTTGTGACGATATTTTTGATGGCTTACCATATTTTTGAAGCCATGTCACAAATGTCATTAGCCTTACTCAGATTCCATCTTCTGTGTGATGACATTTTTGATGGCTTACCACATTTTCGATGCCTTGTCACAAATGTCGTCAGCTATTATTTTCAGCAACTGGGAATTTATTTCATAAGGGTATTTTGGTCTTTTTACTTCACTTTCCATGACTTATATCCCTCAAGGAACGTAGTATCTTTCATTCTCTTTAGTTAAAACATCTCAAAAAACTCTCTCATACACTTTAAACCACAAGATTAGGGTTTCCTCTCAAGATCATCTCCTCAGGAACAAGAGCATTCTTTCCCAAATAGGTTAAACCCTAGTCAAGATAAATCAAGGGAAAACCTAAGGAATTCTTCAAGAACCTTCAAAAACATTAGATCTTATTCAAGATTCAATCACTAAGGTATGCATAGTGTTTATCTATGGATCCAATCCGTTCATAGAGCTCAAGAACTATGTTTTAAATATTATTTTTTAAACTTTTTGTGGTGATATCAGTATGTACATGTTGATGATTGTTGTTTAAGTTTCAATGTGATGTCTAATGGTGTTTTCATGAAATATATATGTTTGTTAATTGAAAACCATGAACTTTAGGTGGTTTAATATGGTGCAAGTATGAAACCCACCTATGCTTTAAAGAATGCATACATGGTGTTTGATAAAATGCTTAGGATGCTAGAAATTCATGTTTGTATGGTTATATGATGTCTAAATGAGAAGTCCATGTTAGCTATATACTTCAATATGAATCCCATTCTTTTTATGTGTTGCTATTGTGGTGGTATGAATAATGTAAGATAATGGACATATGTAATATGTACACGAAATATATCCATGCATTCCCTACAATGTTTAAGATGTTGAATAGCTCTATGAAATATGATACACCTACTTATGATATTATGAATTGTAGACTCAAATCTTGTGATCAAATCATGTCATGTGTGTTAGTTTCCTTCTATCTAGTCCTGGGGGTATTCGTACCCGAAAAACATGGTTGTGTGCCTAGAGCCATGTAATGTTGTCATAATAAGCTCAATCAAGCTATAATCTACAGAACTCAGTCAGTCATTTGAGTTGGGAAACCTCAAAAATCTCATGATCTCAGTTAACTCTTAGATAATAATACTACTCCATTAGTCAACGGAAGTTAGTTAATCTTTCCATGTACAGTTGGTTGAATTATGTTTAGTCTCTTCAGATAGGATTAGAATTTCGCACCGAGTGAACCCAAGGATGGAGACTCACTTACCAGTTTTAGGGTATGATTCCTAGCAGTCATCCTTGTGTTCCAGAACTACGTATCCAGCGTAGGTTGAGACATCTGAGCCTGTTAGATTAGGGTTGATAAAGGGCCTTAACCTATCAGTTTAGGGTCCCACTATTCTCACCTTGAGTACCTACCAGATAAGGGTCACTCACAACTATCCTTACTAGTGGCGCAGTATTGACACCCCTCCAGTCAGGGCAGAGATTGGACCCCAACTTAGCCATAAAGGTATACATGGGGCATGTCGGTTAAAGAACTACCGCCCACAGTTTTAGTATCAGTCTCCGTAAAAGAACTCAGACAGTTTTTCAGATATCAGTATACCAGGACTGTTAGATATAGTCAAATTCAGTTATAGCACGAAACTCAGACAGTTAAACAAGATTTAGGGATGTCAGATCCAGTCATCCATGTTATCAGAACTACGGTTCCATCCATGTATTAGCGTATAGATTTAGCCATTACATACTCACAATCTTAGTTACTATGTATGTATGTTTGCACTCTTACATTAATATCAATCAGTTAGTTAGAATTGTTCATGCATGCAAACCCTGTTTATATTTAGCCTACCTCACTCGTATACTTAGTACATCCCCTCATACTAACACATTTGTGCTATGGTGCTTTTTTTCATATTACACCATAGGTTCAGAGTCACGAGCTCCAAATCGGCAGTAGCTATAGTATATCTAGTCGTAGAGATTCAGTGAGCCCTCTTCATTCGAGGACTATATGATTGGATTTATTCATTATTATTTTAGCCAGTTATTAGTTTACGGAGTTAGTTGGAGACATGTTCCTTCAACTCCTTATTTCAGACAGAACTTAGAGGCTTTCAGATTTATGCTTAGATTTGGCTTTCAAATTCTATTTTTTAATTATTTTTGGTATTTTTCGCCCATATGGATGTTATATTATTTTAGTTGAACGTTATGGCCTATTGGGCATGTTTTCCACATTATTATGTCATGAATTATAGTATACCGGTACAGATATTAGTCATGGGTTAGCTTGTGGTCCCTCGGGGTCATAAGCACCGTGTAGCATTCTAGTTTAGAAAATCGGGGTATTATAATAACATCAATAAAGATAGCTTGTTATCCTACCCACCGTGAGAATCTTGAATCACTTATACCATCTGTCATGTATCGAAAGCCCTTGTGAACATAATTCTAGTTATTTTATAAATTCTTTCTTTACAAACACCGAAAGTAAAGTAATAAACAACAACTTGTTAAACTTAAACACCCCATTTCAGGAAACATTAAACTATTAGTGGATTAAATCGCAACAACTTGAGTTCACACCATATTCTCTATGGGATTCTACCCCAACCTAGTTGGGTTTTATCTTGACAATGATCTTTTACATCAATTGAAGAGTGTAATTTGAGAGTTATCAAAATGGTACCACTACTAGGGAATACGGTTGTAAGATAAAGTGTGTATGCGCTAATTGACTGTTAGTTAAGTTTCTTAGATTTATGTTTATTTATTGTTTTTGTTTATTTGCAAGATTTTATAGTGTATGCCAAGCACAAGAAGTTCCCTAGAAACATTATTATCACTAAATTTAGAACCGCAATGAATAGGAAAAATGAGCAAAATGTTGGGCAACATTCATGACATCCAAACCCTATGGATGAAGATTTGGAGAACGAGGAATTATTGAACCCTATAACCCAAGGCGGGTAGAGCAGATAGTTGCACCAATGACATGTAATTTTAACTAGAATTGTCCGTTCCAAAGAAGACAAGAGAACCAGCCGGTCTAGTATAATCTGAATGATGATGATGATGGCATGTACGGGGCAGGTGCAACAGGTGCAATTATTCCTTCACCATTGGCACCTAGAGCCATGTTTAACATTAGGACTACTATGATCCAACTCATCAATCTGAATGGGTTGTATACTGGCCTTCCTAGGGATGATCCGAAAGTGTATCTAGTGAATTTTGTTACTATTTGTAATTTTTTTAATAACCCAGGAGTTGGCTAGAATGCTGTCCGGTTGAGGTTGTTCCTGTTGTCTCTTTCTGGGGAGACAATATTATGGCTGAATGCGCTTACACCTGATTCTATCACCCACTGGCGGAAATTGATAGAAGCATTCCTAGAATGGTTTTTTCCACCCTCCAAGAGGGTATAGTTGATGGACGAAATAAGTAATTTTAGAAAGCTTCCTACTGAAGCTTTGCATGAGACTTAGGAGAGATTTAAGAAGAAGCTAACACAGTGTTTGAACTACAATATGACGGACCTACACTTGATGGAAACTTTATATAGGGCCCTCAACTCTGTAACAAAGCCGATTATAGATAATGTAGATGGTGGTTCGTTTGTTGATCTGTCTTTTAAATATGCCTCAAATATACTAAATAGGATGACTAAACAATGTCGAGCTTGGCAAACCAGGGAGTCTGTGGTAGCAAGCCCTACTATTTCTATTGGTATATCTACTGAACAATTTAGGAGAGATAAGGAGTGATATCAAGATAATTCCCATCTAAAGACTTAGATGGAGTTGATCATGATGTACTTATTGTCAGGAAAGATTGAGAAAGTAAAAGATGTAACGTCTCAAGACCGAGTGGATGTGGATCCTGAAGTTGAGGAAAATTATGTTAATAATTAGGGGGTTTCTAAGGAAATAGGCAAGGGACTTAAGGTCGGAGTGTTTATGACAAGCCTGGTTACCAAGACAGGGAGCAAGGAAACTGGAGAAGCAATAATGACAAGAGTGTTTTATAAATTCCTCCTAGAAATCAGGAAGCTGCAGTAACTGGTTCTAGAGAGATGTCCATGAAGGACAGATGGAGAAATTATTGAAGAAAATTGAGGCCATTATCTTTGGAGTAACTACCATGAAGACTGATCTGACATCATTCAGTCATTTGGTGCACTTACACTCTACTGTTATCAAATAGTTAAAGCAGTAGATGAGCTAACTTTCCGCTGCATTTAACCAGAGAAAGAGCGGAATGTTACCAAGATATATGGTTCAGAATCCATTAAATGATGGCTTATGTATGGAGATTACCACTAGAAGTAATAAGATATTTCCTAGCCCTTCTTAGGGCAAATCTACAAATGGTCAGGTAGTTGTTGATGAATCAGAAGAAAGAAATCCAGTGGAGTTTAAGAAGCTATATAGTTTTGTTAATGCTTTAGAGAATGAAAGAGAAAAGAAAGAGGAAGTGGAGTTGAAAACTATCCCAAGGCCACTACATCCCTTTCCTCAATGATTGAAGAAGAAGGCTGATGATACAAAATACAGTAAATTCATGGCAATGATCAAGAAATTGACAACAAATGTGCCTTTGGTCGATGCACTTGAGCAAATTCCAGGATATGTGAAATTCATAAAGGACCTTGTGAATAATAAAAGAGATGTGAGCTATGAATAGGCGGAAAATATCCACCATTGTAGCGCTATTTCTACAAGGACCTAGGTTCAGAAAAAGTTAGACCCTAGCGTATTCACTATTTGCTGTAAAATTGGGACTATAGAATTCACGCAGGAATTATGTGATCTAAGAGAAAGCATTAATTTGATGCCACTAAATTTTTATAGAAAGTAGGATAAGTAAAATTCCACACCCACCAACATGTAGCTCGTAATGGCGGATATATTAGTAAAACGACCTGTCAATATTCTGTATGATGTATTAGTGAAGGTGTCCAACTTTATATTCCCTGCAGACTTTGTTATTTTGGATTACAAGGTAGACTTCAAGGTTCCTATAATTTTGGGTTGACCTTTCCTCGTAACTGGAAGTATGTTAATTAATTTGAGAGCAAATGAGCTCTTATTCAGGATGAATGATAAAGTGGTCCAGTTTGATGTGGGTAAGTCAATGAAGCAACACAAAGAAATTTATGTGTTCTCAGTAGTTGATGTGTATTACACGGAAGAATAGGAAGTGTCCATAGCTGAGCAACTTGTTATCGAACCTTTGGCTGTAATTATAATAAATTATGATAGTAATGTCATCGCGGAGTATGAAAAGACCGTTTGTTCTTTTACCGGAAAGGGTTCATACCTTATGCTCCTAAAAATCTATATCTTGACCTTGCTAATCGACCAACACAACTAGCCAAGCCATCTATTGAGGAGCCTCCGGTGTTGGAATTGAAAGAACTGCCTGGACACTTATGTTATGTGTTTCTGGGCAATGGGAACATACTACCTATTATTATTGTAGCTGATTTGGATGAGTAATAGGTAAGGACACTTATTTTAGTACTTCAGAGGCACAAGAGAGCTATAGGATGGACCATTGCAGATATTATTGGCATTCCCTCGAGCATCTACACGTATAAAATTTAACTTGAGAAAGATTTTATTCCAACCATAGAGCATCAGTGCCATCTTAACCCACCAATGTAAGAGGTGTTTAAGAATAAGATTATTAAGTGCTTGGATGTAGAAGTGGTTTACCCTATTTCTGACAGTAAGTGAGTGAGCCTTGTTCAATGTGTGCCCAAAAATGCAGGCATGATGGAGGTTGCTAGTGAAAGAAATGAGTTTATTCCACTCAGGCCTATGACTGGGTGGAGATTTTGCATGGAATACAAAAAAGATAAATTTTTGGACTCTGAAAGACCACTTCCCGATGCCCTTTATGGACCAAATGCTTGATTGATTATATGGAAGAGGGTGGTATTACTTCTTGGATGGTTATTCTGGATACAACCAAATCTGCATTGCTCTTGAAGATCAGGAGAAGATAACATTCACATGCCCATATGGCACCTTTGCATTTAAGAGGATGCTATTCGGGCTATGCAATGCACCTGCCACTTTTCAATTGTGTATGATATCTATCTTTTCAGACATAGTGGAGAACACCATAGAGGTATTCATGGATGATTTATCTATGGTGGGTGATTTATTCGAGATGTGTTTGGCAAATCAGAATCTAGCCTTACAGAGAGGTGTTGAATTTAATATGGTGCTTAACTGGGAAAAATACCATTTCATGGAAAAGGAGGGCATCGTTCTCGGCCAAAAAATTTCTGAAAAAGGGATTAAAGTTAATCAAGCAAAAGTGGAAGTTATTGAGAAAATACCAACTCCCATTTTAGTAAAGGGAGTGCATAGTTTTCTTGGACATGCTGGCTATAGAGATTTATAATAGATGTCTCGAAGGTTGCAAATCCACTTTGCAAACTTTTGGAGAAAAAAGTGAATTTTTCCTTCGATGATGAATACTTGAAGGCATTTGAATGCCTTAAAAAGATGCTGGTTAAGGCCTCTATTGTTGATGCACCTGACTAGTCAAAACTATTTCAGATCATGTGTGATGCCAGTGGTATTGCCCTTGGAGCTGTATTGGGACAAAAGAGGGACACACTATTTTATCTAATATATTATGCCAGCAAGCACTGAATGGAGCACAAAAGAAATACACCATCACTGAACAGGAACTTTTGGCTATAGTGTATGCTTTCAA
This sequence comes from Capsicum annuum, assembly GCF_002878395.1. Taxonomy (NCBI): domain Eukaryota; kingdom Viridiplantae; phylum Streptophyta; class Magnoliopsida; order Solanales; family Solanaceae; genus Capsicum; species Capsicum annuum. The sequence goes on from NC_061121.1 coordinate 205,571,762, forward strand.
GAAGTTCAGAGCTTATCTGCTTGGGACCAAAGTGGTGGTCTACATTGACCATGCTGGCTTGATATATCTAATGGCTAAGAAAGATGTGAAAGCAACGGTGATTAGATGGGTATTGCTGCTACAAGAATTTGACTTTGAGGTCAAAGATAGGAAATATTGTGAAAACCAGGTTGCAGATCTTCTGTCTAGAATGGAAGTTGGATAGGAAATCACTAATGAAACAAAAATAAATGATGCATTTCCTGATGAGGAGATCCTGGCTACCACTATGGAAAAATTACCTTGGTATGCAAATTATGCAAATTATGTTCTGAATGAGGTCATCCCAGAAAACCTTTCTGTCCATCAAAGTAAGAAATTCTTTCATGATGTGACTCATTACTTCTGGGATGAACCGTATCTTTTTCGATAATGTGCAGACAATATTATAAGGACATACGTACCGAAAGGGGATGTATTGTTCATATTGGAAGCATGTCGTGCTTCCCCAGTTGGGGGTCATCATATAGGTGACTGAATGGCTAGAAAGGTGTTACAGAGTTGCTACTACTGGCCAACATTTTTTAAGGATGCCCATGAGCTTGTGCTGAAATATGACCAATGTCAGAGGCAGGGGTCAATCTCCAAAAGTCACGAGATGCCCTTGACTAAGATGCTTGAAGTGGAATTGTTTGATGTCTGGGGCATTGATTTCATGGGTCCTTTTGTATGCTCGTATGATGTGAAGTATATTTTAGTTGCAACTAAATACGTCTAAAATGGGTTAAAGCTGTAGCACTGTTTGATAATGAAGGGAAGAGGGTTATTTCTTTCGTCAAGAAGAATATCTTCTCTTGATTTAGAGTACAATGTACTATTATAAGAGATGGAGGATCTTATTTTTGCAACAATCTGTTTCGAGCAGCTTTAGCAAAATATAGAGTGAAGTAGCACAAAGTGGCTATTCCATACCTCCCATAAACCAGTGGGAAAATAGAGGTGTCAAATTGAGAGATTAAAGCCATCCTTGACAAAATGGTGAATGCTAGCCAGAAAGATTGGTCTTGAAAGCTCGATGATGCCCTGTGGGACTATTGGACTGGATTTAAGACACCCATTGTCATGTCACCATTTAAGCTTGTCTATGGAAAAGCATGCCACCTACCAATAGAGCTGGAACACAAATCCTTATGGGCACTCAAAAGGCTGAATTTGAATTAGAAGAAGGTAGTAGAGCTTAGACTAGGGAAATTGAATATGATGGATGAATTCTATCTTAGGGTATATGAATGAGCAGATCTATATAAAGAAAAGATGAAAAAATACCATTATTAGAGGATAGAGAAATGAGACTTCCAAAAGGGTAACATGGTGCTTCTGTTCAATTCCAGACTCAAATTGTTCCTAGGTAAGCCGAAATCTAAGTGGTCAGGCCATTTTAAAGTTAGCCAACTCTACTTATCTGGAGTAGTGGAACTTAAAAAGGATGACGGCAGTGCCTACAAGGTAAGTGGGCAACATATCAAGCTTTACATTGGTCCAAAAAAATCAATGAAAAGTATCACCATTATCTATCTTGATGACGTTTGAAATAATCAAGGTACCTAAGTCATGCCGCGACATTAAATCAGGTGCTGCATGGATGGAAACCCATGAACCCCGGGATTGATCTATTCCAGGTATACTCTAACTCTTAGATTAGCTTTGTTTTTAATTTTAAGTTAAAGGTGTAGGGTAGGATGTTGTTGTAATAATTTTTGGTAGATAATTAGGAGTAATATAGGTACCTGAGGCAGTTAGCTTATTCTGTGACTTTTGAGCACCTCTCCATTGATTTGAGTTTATAACTGTGTGAATTACATTCATCTGTGACTATAGTGCATCATTTTGTGGCACTACTCTGGCGACTTGACCATTTTTGTTGAACAAATTGAATGAATTGGATAAGTAGTCGTATGTGATATACTTGTGTGCCGTATGTGTGTGAGGTATTACTCAGCTCCTGCTGTGTGCCGAATCTAGAACTTACCCTGTTAGTCCTACCTAGGTTGTAGGATAGGGGTTAGGAAAGGTTCATAGGCCATTTTTTATTCTAACCCACTTTCAGACTAAATGATCTTCCCAATGTGAATAATATCCTTTGATCCCTAATTTGAGCCTATATGCCTATTTCTTTCTATGAAACCTCTCACCTTCCTATTTACTTCACAATGAACCTGTGTTAGCCCCGGTCCTCCTTGGACACTATGCTCCTTGACTTAGGCAAACAGCCTAAGTTGAGGGTGGCTATCATAGGGGTTCGTGATGCAAAATATGCATGAAGAGAGGTAGAATAAGAGAAAAGAATAAAAAGTTGGGTGTGGTGAAAAAGGAATAATAAAAGAGAAAGATGTGTTAAAGATGATAAAAAGATAATATGATGATTGCAAAGACAGCATCCATCTTGTGCCTGTGTGATCAATAAAAGAAGAGAAAGAAAATGAGGTTGAGAAGTGAAACCCTAAGAGTTTAGTGTAGTGTCAAGGAGGCATAGTCACTCTAAAATATCCATGAATATCATACCCACCCCTAGCCTATACTACAAGCCTAAGAAAATGCCTAAAGTGATCCTAACTGGCCTAATTGAAGATTTGGGTACTGACTATAAGGGCAAGCCTAGGGAATTTGTCATGCAGTTTTGGAACTTAATTTTGAGAGTGAGACTTGTGATTATCCCTATGTTTATGTATGTGAATTCTGATATGAGTGAAAAAGGGATTTATTTGTTGTAAGGGCACATTGGGTATGTTGCTAAGCCACTGACTTGTTCAGATAGTGTGATCTTGGTATGGAATGATTTTTATTGCTAAATTTTTGCCATATCTTGATGCTTATGAGTTTCATGGTTGTTCTTCAAATCATCAACAGTGAGTTTTAAATTGACAGACCTTTGAGATGGTGAAATTATTCTGAACTAATATGAGCAGTTAGCTGCCAAATTATAATTTGTATTCTCTTAGTTATGTTTCAGTTGCTTGAGGACAAGCAATTGTTTTAAGTTAAGGGTGTTCATGTATGAGCATATGCTAACACATTTGAGGCTTTTAACTCTAAATAATTGGAAGGTCTGGAGAAACTTTAGTTATTTTTTATTAGTTTATGTTTGATTTTGCAGTTTAAGCTGATATGATAGAAAAACAACATGATTGAATCAAAGAAGTTGAAATTTGAAGAAATTTTAAGACAAGTGTGGGTGATGACATTTGTGATAATTCGTTAGCCCTGTGTTAAGCTATCAAGTTGGTCATCATCAGTAGACAGAGAATTGGCGTAAAGTGGAAGTTGGGATGACATTTTGTGATAAGACGTCAAGGGTCTGATAAGTTATTGAGTTTGTCGTCAGCCTTAAACATGGAATGAGTTCTAACTGGTAGAATGGACAACATTTTGTGATAGGTCGTCATAATGGTGATAAGCCGTTAGGAATTCCATCAAACTTAGGCAGGATATGAGAATTAGAGCAAAAGTTTGATGACATTTTTGATAAGTTGTTACAGTCCTGATAGCCGTCAGAAGTTGCCGTCAACCTAAGACAGGACTAGTGCAGATTTGAAGAAGACCTGACGACATTCTTGATAAGTCATCAGGATCCTGATAAGGCATCACCAATAGTCATCATCTATTACGAGAAAAATCTGTAACCTTGATTTTGTTTCCTTATTTAGGGTAAACTATTTAAAGATTTGTTTAAGGGTTTTCTAGATATTACTACTATTGTTGTTATTACCATTAATATTCCGCACAATGTTGACACCTTGAGTTTTGGACAACATATTTTGATATTTTCTCTCTTTACTTCTTGACTTTGACAACACAACTATTTTTGAGAGATTATTATCGGTATTGTGGGATTTTTCCTTTGTGATGTAATCTGCGATTCATTAGTTATAATTCATCTCTATAAGTTTATCTTTCAAATCATAAATTCAATTACATATTTCATTCGTTACATCATAAGTGGCTAAACTCCATTAACCTAAGTTATGGGATCTAGGGTTAGGTCTTGATGAGTTGCTAAGTATTCAAGATTCAAAAGGTGGTAGGATTTCTTGATAATTCTGAAGTTTTAACTAATGTCTATTGGTTGCAAACGGTAGACACACCTGCTTTGATTGGCTTGATAAAGAAATCAAATATTGTAGGAAGTGAATTATCAACAGGGAGTCAAAAATACTCCATTTAATAATCAGCGTTGTAGCAAGGTTTGTTAACCTGAGGTAAAATTTGGGCAGTAAATAGAAATTCCCTAAGTCTGAAAGGATTAGGGAATTAAATTCTTAAGTAGGTCGAGAGACATTTTAGCATGACATCGATAAAGATAGCTTGTTATCCTACCCACCGTTTGAATCTTGAATCACTTTTAGCATCTGTCATGTACCGAAAGCCCTGGTGAACATAATTCTGGTTATTTCATAAACTCTTGATTTACAAAAACCAAAAGTAAAGTGACAAACAATAACTTGTTAAACGTAAACCCCCCATTTCAGGAAATATTAAACTATCGATGGATTAAGTTTCAAAAAAATTGAGTTCACACCATATTCCCTGTGGGATTTGATGCTAACCTCGTTGGGTTTTATATCGACATCGATCGCTTACACCCATTAAAGAGTGTAATTTGAGAGTTATCACCTAAATACCCTTGAAATCAAAAGCACATGCCCTCAATATGTCTTCTAGAGTCTGGATGGTCATCTCTACATAACCATCTATTTGCGGGTCAAAAGCAAAACTCAAATAACTTGGGTACCAAGACTCTACTTGAAAGCTATCCAAAACTGAGAAGTAAACTGAGTACCCCTATTTAATATGATATATAAGGGAACTCAAAGCAATCTGACTAACTATCGGATATATAACTTGGCGTAATCCTCTACTGTATATGATGTATGCACTGGCAGGAAATGCCCTGACTTAGTCAACCATTCTATAACAACCCAAATAGAATAGTGATGATGACGCGAAAGAGGTAAACCAATCATAAAATCTATGTTCACCTCTTCTCACTTCTAAGTAGGGTGATAATGCTCAAATTACACTCTTGAATAGGTGTAGGCGATCGTTGTCAATATAAAAACCAACTAGGTTACGGAAGAATCCCACAAGGAATAGGGTGTGAACGTCCATTTGTTTACAAAATACTTTACTAGTACTTTAATATTTCCGAAAGATGGGGGTTTAAAGTTCACAATTAATCAATATTGAATTTCTAAAATATAGTGTTATTATCAATATAAATGGGAATTTGGAGTTATGATCACCAAAGGTTTCGAGTATTGACAGATACTAAGTAATGCTTGAGACCCTCGGAATGAGTAGAACAACAGAATATCCCTGACTATGATCCTATCTAATTTATCTCTCGACCTCACCAGATAATTTATTATCTAATTCTCTCAAACTTAGATAATTTATCTATATCCAAACGGATGTTATCTCAGGTAGATTAATCCATTTACGGCATTAATCATTAAATAGAAGGTTTGTAGCTTCCGAGTCCCTATTGATAATTCCTGTCCTCTAGTCTATTTCTTCGTTAGAAGAAAATAAAACCTAAGGCATAATCTAACGTTTGCAACCACTAGATTTTAGTTGAAACCACAGAATTTTAAGATGTTTTACTACTCCTTGAATGCGTTAAACACCGAGCATCATATGAAACCCTAATCCTTGGATCCTATAACCCCGACTAATGGAATTAGCCGCTCCTTATTTGATGAAAGAAATCACAAGTTGAATTCATGATAATAATATTCAACATACGTATAGATGGAAAACAAAACACAATTTCTTTAATTAAATCCCAAGTTAGAAACCCAAGAATAGTTGATAATAAAGAAAACTAAGAATAATTGGCGAAACAGAACAATGTACCTGTTTCTCTCTCCCAAGTTCTTGTTTTGAATAATGAAAACTTTATAATTTAAAAACCCTCAAAATTCCTATTTATACTAAAGTATAATTAAGGTAATAAAATAACAAAATCACAACTGGGCTCAGATCTAGGTGAAAGTATATTGGTGTTGATCATCAGGCTTCTGACGGCGTCTCAGATATGTCATCAGAAGTCGTGCCTTCTTAACCTATTCAGCCTCACTCTAATGATGTCCTCTAATGGCTTACTAGAGGAGTGACGTCATGTAGCAAATGTCGTTAGAACTTCAACTTATTTCATCATGTTTTACCCCACTTGACGGTATATTCTGATGGCTTAACATACTTGTGATGACATATTGCGAATGTCGTCACCTTCATCCAGTAACTCTTCTTCACTGTTCTTCCTAACGCCTTTTTCTGGTAGCTTACCACATCTTTGATGGCTTGCAAAAAAGGCCGTCAGACTCATATCAGCTTACTTGTACCAAATTTTACTTATTTCATTCATCTTTTCTATGTTTTCCACCCATCCTTGCTACAACTACAATATCACAAGAAAACGATCAAAAACAACCAAAGGTTGCTTAAGACTTCGCAATTATTTAGAGTTAAAAATCTCAAATATGTTAGCATCTGCTCACACATCAACACCCTCAACTTAAAACAATTGTTTGTCCTCAAACAACCAAAACACAACTAATAGAATACAAAATACAATCAGCAGCCAGTCACTCGACTTTGCTAAAAAACACATGCATCCTCTCCAAGGTCAATCAACATAAAAATTAGTTGTGCCAAATTTTTGAAAATAACCATGCAACGCATAGGAATCAAGGTATGGCATCAATTCGAAAATGACACTCCTACATGCATCTATATCACATTTACCAAAACAAGTCAAAAACTGGTAGTATACCTATTATGCCTTCCCAGCAAAGAAATTTCCCTTTTCTCTCATTATCATCAATCAAGGTATAATCCTGGGGATAATCACAAAGGCTCTCACACTCAGAATTAAGTTAAACCAGTGTATGCCAAGTACCATATACTTGCTCTTATCATCATTACCGATGTGTCTAGACAGGTAAGCTAGGATCACTATAGGCCTTTCTCAGGCTTGTAACGTATTATAGGGGCTGGTATGGTATTAAAAAACATTTAGAGTGACTAACCTCCTTACCACTACATTATCTTGTGGGGTCTACTTATTAACCTCATTTTATCTTTTTCTTTTCTCTTGATCACAAAATAGGGTGTGGTCTTTCTTTTTATTCAAACAATTTTCATTTTATTACTGTTTTTCACCAACATTCAACTATCAATTTCTTTTTAAGAACTTTTTTTTCTTTTTATTTTACTGTTCTTCAAACCTAGTTTATCTCACGCACCCCGATAATAGCCACCCTCAACTTAGGTTGTTTACCTAACTCAAGGAGCATAGTGTCCAAGGAGGACCAGGGCCAAAACAAGTTCATTATGATTTTAAAAGGAAAGGTGATGGGTTTCATAGAAAGAAAATGGTCAATTTAGGCACACACGGTGACCAAGGGGTATAATGTATTATAGGGAAGGTCATTTAGCCTAAAGGTGACTGAAATTGAAAAACGGCCTATGGTAAGACGAACCGGGCAAGTTCACAATTAGGCAATACAAAGGGAACGCAGTAAAGCCTCACACACACTTAACACATAAGCATATCACTAGCTAATACTCATCCAGTTTATGCAAATGTTTGGCAGTGATTGTCAAGTTACTATAACTTCATAATAAGATTCACACATGGTCACAATTTAATATTGTTCACACAGTCCTGCAATCAAACCAATGGAGAGGTGCTCAAAAATTCATCAAACATGCAGACTGCTTCAAGTATAAGTACTTCTCCTAGTTACTGACACAATTGGTACAACGATAATATACCCCCACACCCTTAACTTAAAATCAGAAATAAATAAAACTAAGGGTTTAGGGCATACCTGGTAGAGATCAAGTACGAGGATCATGGGGTTTTAGCCCCACATCAGTATGTCCGGTGGGGACATATCTATAGCCTGCTGCTATGCTGGCTCAGCTACTACTGCATCTGAAGGAGGTGCACTGGATGAGGCTCTTACGGATCTATCTCGGAGTGCCTCCTCCCTTCTCAAGTGGTTGTCTAGGGATGCTTGTATTTCATTTTTCAGGATCTCTTTGTCAGTGGCCACTACCTTATCACTTGCTTGCGTCTTCTCTTCTACTCCTATTTTTTGAGCCTTCTTCTTTTTCTTTGCCTCTTTCTCGGCTTTGCCCTTATTCTCATCATCTCCTTGTCTCTTTCTCTTTCACTCTCTCTTTTTATCATTTTTTTTTGTTTTTTTTGGTCTGTATGGGCTGTTCAACAAGATCAAGCAACTTTAATTCACCTTCGGGCTCCTAGGGCACATCTTCTATTACTGTAATGCACTAGAGCTGTCTAATCACCCTAAACTCCATCTTCATCTACTTAAACACAGATTTGAACTGTTTAAGCTCTGTACTCCATATTTGTCTTTCTCATACATCAAACCAATTTTCCAAGTCAGAAAACCTAGTAGCTAAGGACTCATAAGACTCAAGTGCAGCACTGATTCTCTTATCTACTGCAGCTGCAAACTGCTTGGCAAACTTCTTCAGCTGAGCCTTGCACCATTAAGTTTGTCCATTAATCTTTCTGAAGTTTGCCAAGTTGAAAGAAAGTCTTGATGGTGCTGCAGAAGCTGATGCAGCTGATTCAGTTGCAGCCACTAAACCTACTTGTGCTGAAGGTGGTAGTGGTAGTACTGCTGCAGCCTCAAGAGCTTATGCCTCCACAGTAGGCACTGAACAAGAATCTGGAATAGGAGGCTCAACTTCTACCTATGCTCCCCTCTCAAGCCTCAAGGCAAGTAGATTTTCCTCAGTTCTGATTGGGTTGTGAGTCTTTCTGGTAGCTACATCCTCAGCCACACCTACGATCTTGGGCATATTTGTTGTTCCACATAGCCTAGTGATCAGACACGGGAATGGATATACAATGTCGGGCCTAGACACCTGAATATTTATCTCCTCAATAATAATTTTACCAAAATCCAGGGACATCCCAGTCACTAGACTAAAACCTAGTACGGTCTTGTCACCTCCTAGTAGATTATCATTTTCTGTAGGGATCAAGTGTGTGTGCACTATGCCCCACTAAAACTTTGCCTCAGGCGTCAAAGAAGCTTTGTATATCCTTTCATTCGAGTTGGTCTACCAAATAGGCTCTCCATCCGCTTTGTGAGTCACCAACCATATACACTGATTAGCTCGATCTTTCAAACTGGCATAGAATATGGGTGAAGTATCCTTAACATTAAAGTTTGGCCCATGAAGAAATCGGTTGATTATTGTGTCTGAGATACTCACCATCACTCCCCTCATGGCAATTTTATCCAGTAATGGCATGTCTGATATTCTCTTACCTTCCTTGCATCTATTTTCCTGGTCCGCTTGGTAGTTTTCATAGAACTCCTATACTACTGTAGGACTATAGAAATATCCTATTCTGGTAGTCCACTCGAGATGATAATCTTGGCACTTTTTCATCACCTCTGGGTAGTTGATCAACCCTTTGGTAATGATTTATTTTTCTTCAAAGATAGGTCTCCAAACAGTTCTCCACTGAGTTCTGCATATACCATCACAATATACCTTCTCATCCTTTAGAATGAGCCATCTGACATTATCTTTAACCTCCAGGTTTTTGCATCTCAGTAAAGCTCTCTGAATTGGAGAATCATCGTCACTTTGCTTTTTTGAGGATGGTGGTCCCAATTCTATCTCCTCAGACCAGACTCTTCAAATTCAGCCTTCTCAGAATCAGGCTATTCGAACTCAATTTTATTAGAACCCTCTAGCGTAAAGGACTCATTCTCAAGTGGGGTAGTAGTTTCAGTATCATTACTATCCTTTACCTGAATGGGTTTAGGTTGAGGAGATACCTTTGGGGTTGGTTTCTTTCTCTTCCACCTGAGAAGTGGTTCTTTATCTTCATAGTCAGAGTCCTTATTAATAATATCTTGAAGCACTTTTGGCTTTGCCACTTTCTTTGGAGTGTCAGGACTCTTTGATTTGGGTGTCATTTTTATTCCTACAACAAGTTAGAGTTGATTTTCAGTGTTCTAAATCATATAAATAAAAAAGATGCATCGGTTACTTAGAATCCATAAAAATGGTTCACTACAGTTTTAGTTTAGAGGCTTGATGGCATGTAAGTCATCGTATTTCTGACGGCTTACCATAGACGTCATTAGCCTCAAGCAGTGACTACTGAAATTTCTAAACTTTTGACGACATTGTCTGGTAAGATGTCACACCTGTGATGACGTATCAGATACGTCGTTAGACCATAACAGAACCTCATTTTTTTATTTAACTTATGATGGCATTTGTGGTAAGCCATCACAGATGTGATGTCCTACCACAAATGTCGTCAGCTCAGAGCACAAAATATTAGATATTCTTACTAAGGAAGGAAATAAATAATCATGGAAACAAAATAAAAAAATGGAAAGGTGAAGAGTTTAAGCCTGGGCCGGGTCAGATACAACTTAACAGCTGGGCCCGTAATACCTGACGACATAGAGAAATGTCGTCAGAGTTGTAGTAACTCGGTAGGAAATATCATCAGGGTTAGGCAGACATTTCTTCATACTAGGAGTCTATAACGTCATTTTTTGGTAAGCCATCACAGGTGTGACGTTTTAGCATAAATGTCGTCAGGGTCCTTTTAGCAGATAATCTTGATTTCACCTTCCAGGTATTAAAAACCTCACTATAAGAATAAAAACTAACCTAAAAATGAATGAAAATAAAATTTTGGGATGCCTCCCAATAGCGCCTAATTTAGCCTCGTGGCACGACTTGGTCATCTTGACTACTCAGACTTCGTCAAGATGCCGTATCACTATTTCATTACCACCTCTGTGGAATACATCCATAACCGAGAAGATGTTCATCTCTTTCAACTGCTTTGTAGGAGGTTGCATTTTAAATCTGGCCTCCTTTTTTCATATCTGAACATGAGCTCAGTGAGATCCATATCAACCAATACTCTCCCAGTGGATAATAATGGTCTACCCAAAATGATGGGTACTTCAAAATCAACATCGCAATCCAATATCACAAAGTCTGCAGGTAAAATAAAGTTGTCCACTTTTACCGGCACATCATGCAAAACACCCACTGGTAGCATTACCGATCTTTCTACCTTCACAAGATGCATCGTTGTGAGGGTAGGATCCCTCAATCCCAGATTCTTGTAGATCTCAAAAGGCATCAGATTAATACTTTCTCCTAAGTCACATAAAGCTCTTGTAAACTTTATGGAACCCATTGTGCACAGTATAGTAAATACTCCAGGATCAGGCTTTTTCTGCACTAAGGATTACGAAGAAACTGCCCTACAGTGATGGATCTTGTCCACCGTCTCACTACATACCTTCCGCTTCTTTCTTCGCAAGTCCTTCATAAATTTAGCATAGCTTGGCATTTGCTCAAGTGCTTCCATCAATGGCACTGTTACTGTCAGTCGTTTTATTACTGCCATGAACTTGCTAAATTTTTCATTGTCTTCTTTCTTCTTCAACCTCTGAGGAAATAGAGGTGTTGGTCTAGGCATTTGTTTCCATACCACTTCCTCTTTCTTGTCGTCTTCTTTCTTTGACATGTCAACAAAGCCATCTACCTTCTCGGACTCCACTGGATTTCTTGCTTCTGATTCATCAACACTTACCTCCTTTTCCATAGCTTTGCTCATAGAAGGGCTAGATAACAGCTTACCACTCTGGGTGGTAATTTCCAAACAAGAGCCATCCGTCCGCGGGTTCTAAACCGTATTACTAGGTAAAGTGCCCACTTTTATCTGGTTTAGAGTAGCCAACAGTTAACTCATCTATTGATCCAACTACTCAATAGAAGTAGAGTGTGAGCTAACTAACTGACTGAGGGTAAAAAACTCACTTTTCATATTAGTCACCCCTAAGTTAGTAGCTTCGACTCCCTTCAATAGCTTTTCCATCATATCCTCCATGGACATCTTGCCAGAACTAGTAGATGCACCATCCTAACTTCCAGGAGGAACATACAATCCACTCCTGTCCTTATTATTTCACCAATGTCCCTGCTCCTTATCTTTACAATCAGGCTTATTACAGAAAGTCCAACCTTGGTTCCCTTGGCTATTGCCTCGAAAACCCCCCTAATTACTCACATAGTTGGCCTCAGCATCAACAATTACAGATATGGTACCCTGAGCATCCACAGCCTTAATCATTTCAATCTTGCTGGATAGCAAGTGCCTAGCCAGCAAGTCCATCTGCGTCTTCAAGTGAGACATATCCTGATCTCACTCCTTATCTCTTCTATGTTGTTCTACAGCAATACCACCAGTAATAGTAGGGCTAGCCACTACAGATTCCCTAGTGTGCCAAGCCTGACTTTCCTTGGTCATTCTATTTAGCATGTTAGAAGCATCCAGAAAAGAGAGGTTAATGAACGAACCACCTGCAGCGTCGTCGACTATTTTTTATGTCATAGAGTTGAAAGCTCTGTACAAAGTATCCATCAAATGAAAGTCCTTCATATTGGTGATCGGACATTGTGCAAGTGTTTTCTTAAACCTTTCCCAAGTTGCATGCAGTGCTTTATTTAGAAGCTGTCTGAAGTTGCTAATCTCGTCCCTCAACTGTACCCTTCTGAAGGGTGGAAATAATTATTATAGGAATGCATCTTTCAACTGTCTCCAGTTGGTTATAGAATCAGGCTCTAACTCATTCTACCATATTCTTGTCTCTCCAGACAGAGACAATGGAAATAACATCAATCTGATTGCATTCTGGCTCACTCCTAGATTCATGTTAGGATCATTACTAGGCAAGCCTCCAAATAACCCCTTCAGATTTAGGAGTTGGATCATGGAACTTGTTATGCTGAACTTTGCACCTGGTACTAACGGTGGCGGGATGATAGCACCGGTTGCACCAGCTCCATCCATCCATTCATCATCGTCATCAGCCTCATAGTGCATAGGCTGTTGACCATATCTACCTCGAGCTAGGAGATTTCTATTGATGTTTCGCTGCACTGGTGCAACAACTTGCTCCACTCTCTTTGGGTTTTAAGGATTCAGCAATTCCATATAACCCAAGTCCTCATCATTAGGGTTTTGGTGATGTGCTTGTTGACCCAAATTTTGCACATTCACCTGAGCCTTGGCTAAAACAGCTAATCTTTCTGCTTCCTGTTGTTCAGCCATTTTTCTAATTAGTTGAGGTTTCGGGTTAATTGGTAATAGTGGTGCTTTGAAACTTCTCATTTTTGGCATAAACAACACAGTACCTACAATAAATAAAAACAACAAATAAACGTAAATCAAGGAAGCTTAACTATCAGCAAATTTTTGCACACAAAATTTTCAATCTACAACCGTATTCCCCGGCAACGGCGCCATTTTCGATAACGCTCAAATTACACTCTTGAATGGGTGTAAGAGATCATTGTCAATATAAAACCTAACTAGGTTGGCATCGAATCCCACAAGGAATAGGGTGTGAACGGCAATTTGCTTACAAAATACTTTACTAGTAGTTCATTGTTTCTGAAAGATGGGGTTTAAAGTTCACAATGAATCAATCTTCACTTTTTGAATTATAGTGTTGTTATCAATATATATGGGAAACCAGAGTTATGATCACCAAAGGTTTCAGGTATTGACAGATACTAAGTAATGCTAGAGACCCTTCGAATGAGTAGAACAATAGAATATCCCTAACTATGATCCTATCTGACTTACCTTTCGACCTCACCGGACAATTTATTATTGAATTCTCTCGAACTTAGATAATTTATCTATATCGAAATGGATGTTATCTCAGGTAGATTAATCTAGTTACAACATTAATCAAAAAAACAGTCGGTTGGTAGCTTCCGACTCCCTGTTAATAATTCCCATCCTCTAGTCTATTTCTCCATTAGAAGCAAATAAAACCTAAGACATAATTTAATGTTTGCAACCACTAGATTTCAGTTAAAATAATAGAATTTCAAGATGTTCTGCTACTCCTTGAATCTGGTAAACACCTAGCATCATATCAAACCCTAATCCTTGGATCCCATAACCGTGGCTAATGGAATTAGCCGCTCATAATTTGATGAAAGAAATCACAAGTTGAATTCATGATGGTAATAATTAACTTACGTATAGATGGAAAACAACAAGAAATTTCTTTAATTAAATCCCAAGTTAGAAACGCAAGAATAGTTGATAAGAAATAAAACTAAGAATAATTGGTGAAAGAGAATAATGTACCTATTTCACTCTCCCAAGTTCTTGTTCTGAAATCTGAAAAATTGATAATTTAAAAACCCTCAAAATTCCTATTTATAGCAAAGCCTAATTAAGGTAATAAAATAACAAAATCACAGCTGGGCTCGGATCTAGGTGACGGCATATTGGTGTTAATTATCATGTTTCTGACGGTGTCTTAAATATGTCGTTAGAAGTCGTGCCTTCTTAACCTGATCTGATTCACCCTAACGATGTCCTCCGATGGATTACCAGAGGAGTGACGGCGTGTCATAAATATCATCAGACCTTCAGCTTATTTCACCATGTTCTACCCCATCTGACGGCATCTTCTGACGTCTTACCACACTTGTGATGACATATTGCTAATGTCGTCACCTTGATCCATAGTTGTTAATTTAGTCAGATTAAGCATGACAATCCTATCGGTTTATGAAGAAATGGGGAACACAGTCCTAGTTTCTCTCTCCGATATATTACAACCAAAAGGTATCCAAAATATTTTCTTCTTACTACTTGATACAAAAACCCCCCTTCTTCTTTATAACACTTCCTGATATCTTATAAAGTTTGAGAAAATATTTTAGCCTATTATCCATGGGATCTACCCCAACTTTGGTTGGTTTACTTGACAACAACCGCAATATCTTCAGATTGAAGGTGTAGGTTGGGCGTGATCAAATTTTTTATTCTGTTGCAGAGGAATATGTAGTTAATTAGTGAATTAGAACTGTTAAAGTTTGGGTTTTTATTTTCCATTTTAGTTAGGCATGTATCAATGTATTCCTAGCACCCAAAGTCAAGGCAATCCCTTAGTCCCTTTACATCCTAAACCAGAGAGATTGTTGCAGAAGAAACATACAATGATAGAACTAGTAAGAGCAGGCAATTTAGAAGTACTTCGAGGTGATCTGCTTGCAATATCGCCCCTATTTCTCTAATTTATAAAAAATATTGCTCATAGATAGACAGTGTCATTGTTAGAAAAAGTTGCTAACCAAGTAAGGGAGGCTGAGAAGGCTCGATTGGCTAAATAGGCAGAGCTAGCCAAGCCAAGGCCAGTAGCAGATCATAGAGAGATATTTTATGCTAATCAAGATAGATTTTAAGGTGGAAAAACTCAGGTGATAATACCATATCAATATCTATAACTGTATGTTAAAGATAAAGATACTAGGTATGTTAAGCCTGCTGGGACAGGATCCACGACTTCTTTTATTTTCTACCAAATGTTAAATTAGACATTACTAGTGCAATGATCCAGTTGTTGAACTTAAAGGGTGTGTTTTCAAGGTTTTCAACATATGATGCAAACATAAATCTTTCTAATTTTACGTGGAACTGCATGTTGTACACCATTTCGAGGGTGAACCATGAAGGCTTGAGATTGAGGTAGGCTCCATTTTTTTGACTTGTGAAGCATTATTATGGCTAGTGAACTTCCTAGAGGATCAATTACAAATTGGAATGAGTTTCATATATATTTTTAAAATTATTTCTTTCCTCATACAAGGATGCTACAGTTAAAGGATGAAATTTATAACTTTAGACTGCTGCCTATAGAGTACATTTATGAGGCATTGTTTAGGTTTATAAAGAAATTTAGTATGGTACCTAATCACCAAATTATAGGGTCTAATTTATTGGATATATTCTATATGTCCTTGAAGGACAGTTCTAGGAAAATGATAGGCATGATTTTTGGAAATGTCTGTATGCATCTTCACTGAGATATAGTGTAGGACACGTTAAATTAGATTTCTATGATTAATTGAGCATGGCATACTCAAGAAGCTGAGCGAGGTGCAGGTACATATGCCACTAGAGCTTCTACTGACTATATAATTGGTAATAATTTAGTAGATGGGAGAGGATTAAACATTCTCTATATTAGTTGTAAGGAGTCTTGAGGAGTATTAAGGACCTAATCATTGCCTTACCAGTGAGTGTAGCTAAGTTTTCTATTCCTAGTACGAGTTGCTCCCAATGGGTCGTATGGAGTCAAAATGATTCGTATAGTGTGTTTTACAGCCTAACCAATGTTATGCCCAATTGTTTCAACTTTTATTATGAATGGACCATGCTAGTCGTAATGATTGAGTAAGAGTCGTATGGCATGAATTCTAGCTAAGTCAGTTTTTGTGATCATGTACACTCTCTAGACTACAAGTGGGACCTAACAAGTCATAAGGTTACCCTACAAATTTTAAGGTCACCCGTAGTGTTTGGACAATAATTTTTAGTCTTTTTACTAAGGGTATCCTAGTCAATTTCTCTTTTACCTTATTTAGACCCCAAAACCATAAATCACTCAACGGGGTTAGTTATTATTCATAACAAAATCAAAATAAATTCTCCTCTTTCTAAACTCACCAAGGTTAAAATACTAAGGGTTTTTAAGAAGTGAGTTACCTCTGTCCATAAACTTTGGTATTTTAGGCATATTAGTCTTCCCCAATTCATAATTTATTCAAATTGTGAGTTTTACATTGTTTAAATTGTGTGGATTTAAATGTGGGTTTTGTAAAGGTTAAGGATTTTGAAATGGTTGATTTCTAAATTGTTTTCCCATAATTTATATTTCATTGGTGATGATTTATTGATAGTTTTGAACTTGTAGGGTGCATGGAAATGGTGAATAAATTAAGGATCTATGGTTTCCCCTAAATTGGTATTTTGAAATTAGAATTGGTTTTGAAAAATGGTGTTTTCTCAACCAATTTATGTATTTTTTTTGGTTTAATTTGTATTTTAAAAATAATAACAAATTATTGGTCCAACAACACTTGCCCCGATCCAACCCGGTTCAAATAAAACTTGACACAAATAGAAAACGAAAAACAAAACAAAACAAATACACACTTAGTGTTAGTAGGGTTTCCAATTTGAACAAAGTGGCTTCCTTTCCTTTCTCTACAGTGATCTATGCCTCTTCCTGTGTACAAGCTCATTTCTCCACCATATTGCAATTGAAAAGGATAGTGAATAGCTTCGATTTTTTCTGATGTTTGATTGTACCTTGTATCTACCATGTTTCTTCCTTTCTTTCTTTTTTTGTTCCAGCTCCCAAACATAAGTACATCTTTCTCTATTAGATTGTATTCTCAACTGATCTTGATTTCTTCAGCTGATTTTCTCTTAATTCCTTTAACTTATGCATATTTATCCTAAAATTAGCATTATTTCTATTAAGATATGGATGACAAAAGGCTAAATCTTCCCATGGTGATGTGAATCATTTCTTGTGGTTGCGATTGAAAAGGATAGTGAATACCTTCTCTTCTTTTTGTTGTAGTTTTGTGACGCTTATATATACCTTGTAACTACCATGTCTTGTCCCCTGTTTTCCCTTTATCTTTCAATTGGTGTAATCCTTAAATAGGGTCTGTTCCATTTATCACTATTAACAATATCTTTACCTCTTTTTTCTAACTGCTAAAAACTAATAAAACTGACTGTTCCTCCCGACTCTACAACTAAATTAGCAAGACAATCTACCATCTTGTTTCCCTCTCTATAAATATATTACTAAATTGCTAGTTTATCTTGCAATTATTGTTGAATTTTTCTGATAATACTTGCTATGCTCCATGGACTTTTCCCGCTTCCTATTAGTATCATCTGTATGAAGAGTGAATCCATTTAAAATATTACTTTTTCAAATTGTATTTGCCTGCAATGTTTAGTTGCCTATAATATAGCATTTGCTTCTTCTTGCATACTGTCTGCATATGATTGTGTTACTGCATGAGCATATAATAGATACCCTGCTTCATCTATCAAACAATAAGCATAAGAACTCTTTCCCTCTGCTTCTTAGAAAACTCCATCTATATTGTATTTGACCCATCTATGTTCTGGTGCCTCCCATTGCACAATTGTGACTTTCATTTTGCATTTAATTTTATCAAACTCCTCCAGTATCTATTGCCATTCCATAGAGAACTCAAATTTTAGTTTCCAGACCTTTAATAACAACCTCAAATTCCTTGTTATTTTATGAATGAGTCGCAATCCAGTGGTATTCTTGTTCTCATGGTTCTTTTTATTCCTCCTCATCCAAATCTCACATAGTATAATACTAGGTAAGGCTTGAAAATAAGGTAGTTCTCTCTTCATAGCTCTTGCCTTCTACTATGTAGTTACAGTATTCCTCCATGTTAGTCCTTGAATAGTTATACCTGTAAAAGAAGAAAAGTAGGACCTGGTCCTATTAGCATAATAAGATCTTCTGAATACATGTTATTTTCTCCACTGCAGGTTTATCACAACACCAACATTTTGATGGACCTTACAAACCCTATCTTCTAACATTATTATCTACAGGTATTCTGTTCCTCCATAACCTTCACATAAAGAAACCAATCTTAAAGGTCAACCCCTTAACCCATATACACTTGTAAGTATCACTGATTTGCCCTTTATCTCTGATGTATTGCCAAGCTGATCGCACTGTAAATCCTTCTTTAGCTTCCAAAGACCAACTTATGTAGTTGGCTTTGAATTTTAAAGTTGTCACTTGGTTTTACTTACTCACCGATGTTATTGTGATAACGCTCAAATTATACTCTTGAATAGGTGTAAGCGATCGTTGTCAATATAAAACCCAACTAGGTTGGGGTTGAATCCCACAGGGAATAGGGTGTGATCTTTGATTTGTTTACGAAAGATTTTACTGGTAGTTTACTATTTTCAAAAGATGGGGATTTAAGTTCACGGTGTATTAAATATCACTTTCGATACTTCAGTGTTTGTAATTAAGATAAATGGGAAACCACAGCTATGTTCACCAAGGGTTTCGGGAATTGATAGATACTAGGTAATGCTAGAGATTATCGGAATGAGTAGGACAACAGAATACCCCTGATGATTATACTTTATCAATTATCTCATGACCTCATCAGACAATTTATTATCTAATTCTCTCAAACTTGGATAACTAATCTATTTCCAATATGCTGTTATCTCAACTAGATTAATCCAGTTACAACATTAATCATTAAACAGAAGGTTGGTAGCTTCCGAGTCCCTATTGATAATTCACGTCCTCTAGTTTATTTCTCATTTAGAATAAAATAAAACCTAAGGCATAACCTAATGTTTGCAACCACTAGATTTTAGTTAAAACAACAGAATTTCAAGATGTTTTACTACTCTTTGAATCCGTTAAACACCTAGTATCATATCAAACCCTAATCCATGGATACCATAACTCCAGCTAATGAAATTAGCCGCTCATGATTTGATGAACGAAATAAGAAGTTGAATTCATGATTATAATGATAAACTTACGAATCGATAGAAAACAACAAGTAGTTCCTCCGATTTAAATCACAAGGTAGAAACCCCAAAAATAGTTGATATGAAAACATAAGAATATTTTATGAAAGAGAGCAAAAATACGTCTCTCTTCTTAGAGTTGATGTCTGATAGATGAATTGCGAATGAATCAAAACCCTAAAAGATGCTATTTATAATAAAGCCTAATGAAGGAAATAAAATAACATAATTAATAAAATTGTTTGGAATAGGTGACACCTAGGTTGACGCCCTATCTCGGATGGCATCAGAGAAGCTTCAGTTGCCTTCAGGTTCTGTCTTAGGCTGATGATGTGGCAGACACCGCATCAAGGATCTGACAGCGTATCACCAACGTCTTTATATATCTTCTTCACATGCTAACTTTCTTCGTAAGGATGGCGCCATTCTTGTCGCCTTATCACAACTTTGAGGCCACATCACCTGCGTCGTCAAAATAGCTCCTGAAACTGCAACTCCCTGGTTATGTCTGACGCCAATGCTGATAGACTATCACAAGGCTGACGACTCATCATGGAGGTCGTCAGCCATGTTTTCTTATATTTTGCTCAGATTTTCAACTCTTTTTCTCCATTATTGTTTATTCTCATTTCTTCGGCCTTTTTCTGCAATATCATGAGTAAACACATCAAAACAACAGGATTTACTTCAAAATTCATAATTTTTTTGAGCTTAAAAGCATTAAATGTGTTAGCATTTGCTCACACATCAACACCCTCAACTTAAAACAATTGCTTCTCCTCAAGCAACAACTAACTAAGAGAATACAACGAACACTCAACAGTCAACAATCCATTTAGCTCAAAACTCAGTTTACCATCCCCAAGGTCATCCAACTCAAAATTACAGTGCAATTTATTGAAAAGAAACAATGTATCACAAAGGCTTCTACCCATGGCATCAACTAAGTACCAACAATCATGCATGTATGAACGTACACGATCCAAACAAGTAAGTAACTTAGAAAGATACTAGTGTGCCCTCACAACAAAGAAATTCCCCTCTTTTTCTCATGTCCGATATCAAAAATATAAACACGGGGATCATCACAAAAACACTGACTCTCAAAATGAAGTTCAAACCAGTGTATACCAAATACCATATGCTTGCCCTTCTCGTCATTACCAAGGTTTCCAGATAGGTACTCTACGATCACTATAGGTCTTTCTTTGGCTTGTAATGTAGGCTAGGGCTGGTATGATATTATACAGCATTTAGAGTGACTAACCTCCTTGGCACTACCTTAACTTGTGGGGTCCACTTATTAACCTCTTTTTCTCTCTTTTTCTTTTCTTTTGCTTTTCTCTTTTTCTCTTTTTTTTTAACTTTTTCTATTTTCTTGATCACACTTTCAGGATGGGTGCACTTCTTTTTACTCAACTAGAGTTTCTTTTCTTGTTCTTTTACACCAACACCCAATTTTTTATTTTTTTCATTTGATTCTTTCTCTTCTACTCTACCCATTTTCGTACCCAACTTATATCGCGCACACCTATGATAGCCGCCCTCAACTTAGGCTATTTGCTTACGTTAAGATGCATAGTGTCCAAGAAGGACTAGGGCCAAAGCAGGTTCATTATAATTTAAAAAAAAAAGGTTATAGGTATCATAGAATTAAAAATGGTCAATTAAGGCTCAAACCGGGATCAAGAAGTGTCATGCATTAGAGGAAGGTCATTTAGGCTAATAGTGACTTACATTCAAAAATGGCCTATGATCCTTTCCTAACCCCTATCTTTCAACTATGGTAAGACGAATTGGGCAAGTTGTAGATTTGACACTACAAAGAGAACTCGGTATAGTCTCACACACACATGGCACACAAGCAATATCAGTGGCTACTACCTATCTGGTTCATGCAATTGTTTAACAGTGATAATTAGGTAACTAAACTAATTCCATGATGAGATGCACAGTGGTCACACTAAGGTGCAATTCATACAGTCATACAAAACAAACATTCGGAGAGGTGTTCAAAATTACAAAATTAGTTAACTGCCTACAGAACTTGCACTACTCCTAGTTATTTACCGAATATGGTACAAAAACATGCTACCCTACAACCTCAACTTAAAATCAAAACAAATTGAAACTAAGGGTTAGGGCATACCCGGATTGTAACACCCCGATTCGCTGAACCGGAATGCTACACAGTGCTCATGACCCCGAGGGACCATAAGCAAACCCATGACTGAAAGTTGTACATGTATACTGCAAATTATGATATAATAATGCAGAAAAAATATAATTGTAAGGCCATAAGGTTCAACTGAATAAAACCATGTGGGTGAAAATACCCAAAATAACTCAATCTGAACATAAATCTGAACATAAATCTGAAATCCTCTAAACTATCTAAATAAGGAGTTGAAGGAACATGTCTCCAACTAACTTCATAAAACTGAAATGAAGAAATAAATAAATGAATCAAATCATATTGTCCTCGAATCAACGAGGACTCACTGTGTCTCTGCAACTGGAATACTACCGCTACTGTTGGGCTGGAGCTCATGTCTCGAAATCTATGGTGTAATATCAAAAGAAAGCACCATAGCATAAATACGTCAGTACAACTGGAGTACTGAGTATACGAGGAAGGTAGGCTGAACATAAAGGCTTTCATACATGAACAACACTGACTGACTAATATGAACGTGGGAGTGCAAACACAAATATATAGAAACTGGGACCATGAATACGTGATAGCATGACCTGTAAGATAATACATGGTTTATTGATAACTTTTATGACTGATACTGAAACTAATAACATGGACAACTGTATCTGACAGTCCTATATATACTGAAATCTGAAGAACGCCCTGAGTTCTTTTACTGACACTGATATTAAAACTATAGGAAGTAGTGTTTAACTGACATGCCCCATGGATGTTGTTATCGCTAAGCTGGGGTCCAATCTCTGCCCCAACTGGAGGAGTGTCAATACTGTGCCATGGGAAAGGACAGCTTTAGAGTGACCCTTATCTGGTGGGTACTCAATGAGAATGGTGGGAACCCTAAACTGATGGGTTAAGCCACCTCATCAACCCTAATCTGATAGGTTAAGATATGTCAGCCTACGCTGGCTACGTAGTACTAGAACACAAGGATGACTACTAAGAATCACACCCGAAACTGGCAGGTGAGTTCCTATCCTTGGGTTCACTCGGTGCTAACCTCTACTCCCATCTAGAGGGACTGGACATGAATAACTGACTGTGCATGACTTAATCTTACTGAATTCCATTGACTGGTGGAATGTTACAGATATCTGACAACTGACTAAGATCATGAGGTTTTCCTAAGTCACATGACTGACTGAAGTCTATGGAATCATAGCTTGAGTTCGGATATCGTGAAACATGACACGGCTCTAGGCACACAGCTATAGTTTTTGGGTACAAGTACCCCCAGGACTCAATGGAAGTAAACTGACACACATGATTGTCTTGATCATAAGAGTAGAGTCCATAATTTATAATATCATAAGTAGGGATCTCATACTAAGCATGGTTATCAACAATGTATTGCAAGGAAAAGATTTCACATCACATGGAAGTACCTGCACGATTTTAATATCATGTTTATTGCATATTCATATTGGCAACACGTACCAATAGCATAGAAGTTCATGTGGATTGCATGGTTACCATATATCTTGTTCATAATAATCTCATTAGAATAGTTCATGAGTATTCCAAAAACATTTACAAGGCACATTTACAACATAGAAGTCATTGGAACGTAAGGGCATATCATGAATCCTTCACTTAGTCACAATTTAGCTATATTGTATGATTACTAGTTTCTTAGGTATTTTATCAAATACCTTACATGTACATCTTAAGAATAAGTGAAATTATCAAATTATACATCATGAGCAACCAAATTTACATGATTCCAACTCATATGATATCATGAATTCATAAAAACATATAAAGATTCCATCTTGGGAATCACCCAATATTAACAACAAGATCATCAATACCCAACAATATAGAAATCATACTTTATAAAGAAAAAGAGGGTTTTTGAGCTTTATTTATGAAAGAGATCCATAAATCAACTCACGCATACCTTAGAAGGAAGATTCTTGATGATTGACAGAGGAATTTCATTGAAATCGGATCTTCAAGCTTAGTTACACAACCCTAGTGGTTTTTTTCTTTTAGTGCTCTAGGATGATGAGCTTTGAGATGATAATAGGGTTGTAATATGTTTAAAAGCTATATATTTTGTAGGGTTAACTTTAGGGACGTGTAAGAAGTTTTAAAAGACTTAATTACCCTTAAAATAACTCAGAACGGAGTATTTTTGGCACCTGGAACTGACTTAGGTGGCACCCAAGTGATTTCCTAAGCCCATTTATTTTTGGCACCTGGAACTGTATTAGATGGCACCCAAGTGATTTCCTAAGCTTGGTTAGGTGGCACCTAACCAATTGCCTATGCTTGGGTTGGGCGGTGCCTAACCAATCGCCTATCCTTATTGGATTAAGGAGAAATTGGTATCGCTGCAAAGATAAGTCGATTCTCTACAATTTGGTGGGTCTGAATCAGGGAAAATACCAGATTAACATCTAGTTACACTCCTTCAAAGATGACCCTTGCAAAATCAAACACTAAAACTTGATGGATTCAAAAACTCTTAGCTTGTATTACCTTAAGTGACTCATATGAACATTCTTAATACATCATAAGCTATCATATCACTAGGATATTTATTGTAAGTCATGTACTCAACTATTAATCATAGGATAGGAGATTTCATACGTAGGAATACTTATTCACTTCCTACCTTAGAAACATGTGGTATATTACAGTATCTCCCCCTTAGGAACATTCGTCCTCGAATAAGAATTTACTAAGAAGGGATATCAGATAATAGAACCTAAACTGAACATAAAGAACTAAAACTTTATCTCATGACTGACATGCTAAACATATAGAACTCGTGCATATCTAATGCATGGACAACTGACTCAAGAATGCATGAATGATTATGAAACAATTAATACGTACCAAGTTTATACTGGAAACATGAAATGAATAAGATTAAGCAGAACTATTACCTTGAACTTGATCTGAATTGGTGGGGAAGAGGTGAGGATACCTGGTACGCATATCTGCTTCTGCTTCCCAAGTAGCTCCCTCATGAGACGGATTTCGCCAAAGAACTTTCTTTGTTCCTTAATCTACGAGTCTTATAATCTAAGATTTTGACTTGAATCTCTTTATAAGAGAGGCTGTTCTGAATGTCGATGCTCTGAATAGGGAATTGCAACTGCTGGGTGACCTATGCACTTCTTTATCAAAGAGACATGGAAGACTGGATGGACTGAGGCTAGATTGAAGGCAACTCAAGCTCATAGGCTACCATGCCGAAGCAACAAAAATTCTGAAGGGACCGACATTCCGGGGATTGAGTTTCCCTTTCTTGCTGAACATCTTCACTCCCTTCATGGGAGAGATCTTAACATAGACATAGTCATTGACCTCCAACTCGAGATCTTTTCTACGAACATCTGTATAGGACTTCTGTCGTCTCTGAGGAGCCCAGAGTCTCTCTCCGTTCAATTGAACTTTCTCTAAGGCGTGGAATACTAAGTCAGGACCTATGATTGAGGCCTAACTAACTTCGAACCAACCAATCGGAGATCTACATCTCCTACCATAGAGAGCTTTAAATGGTGTCATCTGAATACTAGAATGATAGTTATTGTTGTATGCAAACTCAATCAAAGGCAAGTGGTCATCTTCAAGTATTTGAATGGTTCTCTCCACTTGACCATTTGTCTGAGAATGAAATGTTGTGCTAAGATAGACTTGGGTACTAGCACCCCTTTGGAATGCTTTCCAAAAGTGATAAGGGAACTGGGTACCTCTGTTTGAGATGATAGATAGGGGAACACCATGTAACCTGACTAACTCCCTAATATAGAGTTTAGCATAATCCTCGGTGGAATAAGAAGCACGAATGGGAAGGAAATGAGCTGACTTGGTCATTCTATCTATAATGACCCAGACTGAACCATGCTGATGGCGAGTTCTAGTCAAATCCATCATGAAGTCCATGTTAGCTTCTTCCCACTTCTAAGTAGGAATGGTGAACTAGAGATGACTCTGAACTACTATGAACACATACACCATCCTCTAAAGAATGAACTAAGGAAATGCCTAGTCTGGTAAGCTGATGGATCTCCTGAGCCATCTTTTTCTCACTATCCTCAATGTGAGAAATACTACCTATGGAGAGTCGACTGAGAGCGTCGGCCACAACATTATCCTTGCCCGGATGATAAAAAACACTTATGTCGTAATCCTTCAAGAGCTCTAACCACCTTCTCTGGCGAAGATTGAGATCTTTCTGGGAAAAGACATACTGGAGGATTTTATGGTCTGTGAAGATATCTATATAAAATCCATAGAGATAATGCCTCTAAATCTTCAAGGCAAAAACTACCGCTGCTAACTCAAGGTCATGAGTAGGATAATTCTTCTTATGTGGCTTTAACTATCTGGAGGCATAGGCTATGACCTTACCATGCTGCATAAGGACACAACCTAAACCCACTCTGGATGTATCACAATAGACTACAAAACCGTCTGAACCATCTGGACTAGCTAGAACTGGAGCTGAGGTGAGTCGAGTCTTCAACTCTTGAAAGCTTTTCTCACATTAATTTGACCACCAAAACATAATCTTCTTCTGAGTCAATCTGGACATCGGATATGCAATAGAATAAAATCCCTCAACAAACCGTGTATAATAGCCAGCAAAACCTAAGAAACTCCTAATATTTGATGGAGATACAGGTTTGGGCCAGTTTCTTACTGCCTTAGTTTTCTGAGGATCTACTCTAATTCTATCACCAAAAACAATATGGCCAAGGAATGCTACTAATCTTAGTCAAAATTCAGACTTTCTAAACTTAGTGAATAACTGGTGATCCCTAAGAATATGAAGAATAATCCTGAGATAGTCTGCATGATCACGCTCTGTGCGAGAATAGATCCAAATATCATCTATAAAGACTATGACAAACATGTCCAAGTACTGCTTGAACACATGGTTCATCAAATCCATAAAAGTTGTAGGAGCATTGGTAAGACCAAATGACTTGACTAAAAATTTGAAGTGAACATACCGAGTACAGAAAGCTGTCTTTAGAATGTCATATTCCCTAACTCTGAGCTGATGATAGACCGATTTGAGGTCTATCTTGGAGAAGTAACTAGCACCCTGAAGTTGGTCGAATAGATCATCAATCCTGGGAAGAGGATATCTGTTCTTGGCCGTGACATTGTTGAGTTGACAATTATCAATACACATTTTGAGAGAACCATCCTTCTTGTGAACAAATACTACTGGCACACCCCATGGGGAAACGCTGCATCTAATGAATCCCTTATCTAAGAGATCCTTCAACTGATCTTTCAGTTTCTTGAGTTCTACTGGTGCCATTCTGTATGGCGGAATAGAATTAGGTTGAGTATCCAGAAGAAGGTCTATGCCAAAGTTTATTTCCCTTTTGGGAGAAATGCTTGGAAGATCTTCGGGAAAGATATCTGAGTATTTATTAACAATAGGGACTATTTTGAGGCTGGGAGGTTCAGAACTGGAATCTTTAACATGCATGAGATGATACACACACCCCTTAGAAATCATTTTCCTTGCTCGAAGGTAGGAAACAAGTTGACCCCTGAATGCTAAAATACTATCCTTCTACTCTAGGACGGGCTCATTCGGGAACTGAAACTGAACTATCCTGTTTTTGTAGTAGACTGTGGCATAGTAGGAATGAAGCCAATCCATGCTAAGAATGACATCAAGATCAGTCATCTCTAACTCCACTAAATCTGCTGACATGGATTTATGAGATATCATAACTGAGAAGTTCTTGTATACCCACCGAGCTATGATGGTCTTACCCACTGGGGTAGAGACTGAGAAGGGCTCTACTAGGACTTTGGGATTGATTTCGAAATTGCCTGCTATGTATGGAGTAACAAAATACAAAGATGCACCTGGGTTTAGCAAGGCATAAACATGAACATGGAAAATCTATAAAATACCAGTAATGACGTCAGGAGAATTTTCCTGATCCTGCTGGGACTATAGAGCATAGAGTCTATTTGGGCGTTGCCCACTGGTAGCACTGGAAATGGCACCCTGCTGGTTTGGGTGACTGGACTGAGCTGTAGAATGATTTTGCTGACCCTGAAGACTTGACTGTAAACACTCCCTAATCCTGTGTCCTGGCTTACCACAAGAAAAATAGATATAACTATCGGCTCTGCAAATGCCCTTGTGGTTCTTACCATAAGTCTGACAAAGGGGATTCGTTTGGGCACTACTAACACTGCCCTGAGATTTAGAGCCTGGCACTTTGTCTCTAGTGCCTTTTCTGAACTTTGGCACTAGAGCGCTGGTAGAGAAAGGAGCTAGAATGGCTGACTTAGAGAAAAAATGTGAGCGATTTCCTCCATCTGACATGGGGTGAGCAAAGTTGAAATTACATGACCTTGCTCTCTTGTTCTGCCTCTCCCTCGTCTTAAACTTCTGCTCTTCTATCTGCTGGGCATGGGTCATGAGTCTGGATAAGGTCATATCACCGATCATCATCATATACCTACACTCATTTACTATGATATTGTTGACCCCTGACACGAACTTGTGCATCTTAGCTCTGTTGTCTAAAACCACATGAGGAGCATACCTCACTATCTGAGTAAATTTGAGAGAATACTCCCTAACCATCATATTCCCCTACCAGAGGCTGATAAACTTAAGAACTTTGGCTTCCCTCAGCTCTTGGGGAAAGAATCTGTCTAAGTATGCCGTGAAAAATTCCTCCCACTCGGTAGGGCCTGTATCATCTAACCTCTCATACTTCTACTGTTTGTACCAATCATGAGTAACATCCTATAACTGGTAGGCAGCTAACTTAGCACTCTTAATAGAATTTACACCCATAATGTCAATGACCTTCTGGACTTGGCCATTGAACTGCTGAGGGCCCTTATCAGACTTAAACCCATGGAAAGATGGAGGGTTCATCCGAGTGAAGTCCCGAACCCTACCTTCTTTGGGATTCACCACTGGATTGGACTGAATGAATGGTGGCCATTCATAATGTGCAGCCATGGACTGAGCAAGTGTAGTAAATGCGACTCTAAACTCCGCATGGGAAACATGTTTTCCCAAAGGATCTTCGGGCTAAAGAGCTGGCTGGTTTCTTCTCTTTGGGGCCATTGTCTGGAATAAGAGAAGAATGGAGAGTTCAACTTGTGATTATGCTCACTAGCATGACATGAATAATGAATAAAGGGGACTGTTCCTAAAATATCTTATAGCCTCCCGCACATAAATGTCGCATGCAACACACCCATGTACAAGACTCTACTAGATACGACTTTCAGACTTCCTAGGACTCTATTGAACCATAGGCTCTGATACCAAGTTTGTAACACCCCGAGTCACTGAACTAGAATGCTACATGGTACTCATGACCCCGAGGGACCACAAGCAAACCCATGACTGATATTTGTACCTATATACTACACATCATGATATAATAATGCGGAATACATAGAACTGTAAGGCCATAAGGTTCAACTAAATAAAACCATGTGGGTGAAAATACCCAAAATAACTCAATCTGAACATAAATCTAAACGTAAATTTGAAAGCCTCTAAACTATTTGAATAAGTAGTTGAAGGAACATGTCTCTAAATAACTCCATAAAACTGAACAGAAGAAATAAATAAATAAATAAATCAAATCATATTGTCCTTGAATCAATGAGGACTCACTGTGTCTCTGTGACAGGAATGCTACCACTACTGCTGGGCTAGAGCTTGTATCTCAGAACCTATGGTGTAACATGAAAAGAAAGCACCATAGTGCAAATAAATTAGTACAACTAGAGTACTTAGTATACTAGGAAGGTAGGCTGAACAAAAAGGGTTTCATGCATGAACAACACCGACTGACTAATATGAACGTGGGAGTGCAAACACACATATATAGAAACTGGGACCGTGAATATGTGATAGCATGACCTATAACCTAATACATGGTTTACTGATAACTTTCATGACTAATACTAAGACTGATAACATGGACGACTGTATCTAACAATCCTTTATATATTGAATTCTAAAGAATGCCCTGAGTTCTTTTACTGAGACTGATACATAAACTGTGGGAAGTAGCGTTTAACCGACATGCCCCATGTATGAGGTTATGGCAAAGCTGGGGTCCAATTTTTTCCCTAATTGAAGGGGTGTTAATACCATGCCATGGGTAAGGACAGCCTGTTAGTGACCCTTATCTGGCGAGTACTCAATGCGAATGGTAAGAACCCTAAACTGATGGGGTAATCCACATCATCAACCCTAATCTAATCGGTTAAGATGGCTCAACCTACGTTGGCTACGTAGTTCTGGAACACAAGGATGACTACTAAGAATAACACCCTAAACTGGCCGGTGAGTTCCTATCCTTGGGTTCACTTGGTGCTAACCTCTACTCCCATCTGGAGGGACTGGACATGAATAACTGACCATGCATGCTTAATCTTACTGAATTCCATTGACTGGTGGAATGTTACTGATATCTAATAACTGACTAAGATCACGAGGATTTCCTGAGTCACATGACTGACTGAA
>NC_061121.1:205604989-205617060 GCF_002878395.1 Capsicum annuum
AGTAGCCAAGGGAATCAAGGTCGAAACTTTTATAAAAAGCCTGATTATAAAGATAGGGAGCAAGGATATTGGAGAATAAATAATGATAGGAGTGGTTTATATGTTCCTCCTGGAAGTCGGAATATTTCAGCAATTAGCTCGAACAAGATATCCATGAAGTACATGATGGAAAAATTGTTGAAGGGAGTTAAGGCAACCAACTAGATGGTAACTACTATAAAGAGTCAATTCTCTACACTAAGTCAGTTTGTTAGTTCACACTCCACTTTTATCAACCAGTTGGAGCAGAAAATTAGTCAACTTTCCATAATACTGAACCAAAGAAAAAATAGTACTTTACCTAGTGATACGGTTCAGAATTTATGGAATGATGGCTTATGCATGGAGATTACCACTAGGAGTGGCAAGATGTTACTTGGCCTATCTGTGGGAAAATCTGTAGATGGTAAAGTAGCTATTGATGAATCCGAAGAAAGCAATCTAGTGGAGTCTGAGAAGATGGATAGTTCTATTGATACTTCGGATAAGGAAAAAGAGAAGGAAGAGTAAGTGGTTTTGAACAATATCCTAAGACCACCACCTCCTTTTCCTCAATGATTGAATAAGAAGGCTGATGATTCAGAATTCAGCAAATTCAGGGAAATGCTCAAGCAATTGACAATAAATGTGCCTCTGGTTGAAGCACTTGAGCAAATGCTAGGATACAAAAATTCATGAAGAACTTAATGACTAAGAAATGGAAGGTTAGCCTTGAGCCAGAGGACAATCTTCTCCACTGTGGTGCTATCTCTACAAGGTCTTTAGTGCAAAAAAAGGTAGATCCAGGAGCATTAACCATCTCATGAACTATTGGTTCCCTGAAATTTACAAAAGCACTATGCAATCTGGGAGCTAATATATATCTAATTCAATTGGCTGTTTACAAAAAATTGGGTTTGGGGGATCCTACCCCAACAAATATGCAATTGATAATGGTAGATAGGTCTGTGAAGGGGTTTGTGGGCAAACTACATGATATTTTGGTAAAGGAAGTCGATTTTATTCTACCTGCTGACTTTGTGGTCCTAGATTGCGAGGTGGATTTTGAAGTGCCAATCATCTTGGGTAGACCATTACTTGCAACTGGAAGAGTGCTAGTAGACATGGAGTTGAATAAGCT
Organism: Capsicum annuum; assembly: GCF_002878395.1. Classification (NCBI taxonomy): domain Eukaryota; kingdom Viridiplantae; phylum Streptophyta; class Magnoliopsida; order Solanales; family Solanaceae; genus Capsicum; species Capsicum annuum. The sequence goes on from NC_061121.1 coordinate 205,606,149, forward strand.
AAAGTTCAAGTTTAATGACAAAGAAGCACACTTCAAAATACACTCATCCATTATTCAAAAAAAAGATATGAGTGTTTTGTTTGTTGTTGACATCTTCTATGATATTGGTAAAGGGGTATCATCAGGTTGTTTTGGTTAAGTCTGAGTAGTCAAGATAACCAAGTCATGCTGCGACAGTAAATTAGAAGCTATTGGGAGGCAACCCAATATTTTTATGTTTAAGCAAGTATTTTTTCTTTTATAATTAGGATTTGGTACAGAGAAAGTGAAAAATAAGGAGGTCAGCTAAAAGGTCATAACGACATCTCTAATAAGCCATCATAACTGTCAGATAGAACAACCTTGAGGTAACGTCAATTAAGGGTGACAACGTTTGTGATAGGATGTCATACTTGTGATAAGCCGACATAAGTCATCGACAGAACAATGCCATAAAAGCTCAATTCTGGGCCTAGTTTAAAGAAAATCCAACCTGGCCTGGCAGTGGCACCTTTTTAGATTTCTGTTATTTTTCTTTTTCTTTTTTTAGCTTATTTGTTTCCTTAGTTTATTTCCTACTCTTTTCAAAACACTTCAAGAAAGAATCTTACTTGTGAATGTGGATTTGAAGTTAAGGACAAAAAAAAAGTGTTCTCTTACATTTTCATCTTCTCTAATCTACTCAAGAAGCTAAGTCGCCTACTAGGTATGATCGAAGTTTAGTTCTTCTCCTTTAGTGGGTGAAGTGGTAAGCTTGTGAAAACATTGGGTGTTCAAAGAAGATTAATTATGTTTTTGTTACCATTGTTGTTAAAAGTTGAAACCTAGGGTTTCCAACTATGCACGACTTGCGAAAAGCTAAAACCCTAGTTCAAGAGTTGAAAAATCCCTGTGATACTAAGAAGAATTTGGGTTTCAAATCAAGAATAAAAGTCTCAAGTGGGGTTCTGATAAGAGCGGATGACATTTATGATAAGCTATCACAATTATGATGGCATATCAGGAATGTCATCAAAGGCTGCTAAGAATAAAGTGATTTCTATTTAGAGCTAACGACATTGTTGATAGGCTAACACAGTCGTGATGGCTTATCAAAAAATTTCATCACACCTGGAACCTGAAGCATGAATGAGTCTTCTCAAAAGATGTGAAGCTTAAATGATCAATATGTTTATGTTTATACTCTTGAGGATTGACTAATGTTTTTCTATTGCTACAGGAACCTTATAATGGCACCCAAAGGAAAGAGTCCTTATCTTACCAAGAAGGAACAACAGAAAAGTGTACACCAAAAACTCATCGATGAGGAGTCTGATTATGAAGAGGAAGAACCTCTGCTCAGGAAGCAAAAAAAGAAGCAAAGCCCAATAAAACCTTCACTACCCCGACCTATTGAGGTGAAGAATATTGAGGACACTGAAACAACAAAAACTTCTGAGAAGATTGCATCTTAACATTCTGAACATGAGCAACATGAGTCTAAACACTGTGAATTTTAAAAAGTGGAATAGAAAGGGTCTGAGTAGTTTGAGTCTGAGGGAACAATATTCGGCTTCCCATCCACTAACAACAAGATGATGAAGAGTCTCTAGCTCAGGGAACACTTATCAAATGTAATAATCCTAAAGTTCGAGACAATGCTAGATGGAAAATACCCAAAGCAAAGGGCATCTTCATAGTTGGGCTTCGCAGAAATGATAGATGAAGAGAAAAATGGCCGATTCAGTAAGAAAAATAGATTATCACCTGAGGGTTGAGCAGGTACCCTGAAGTCGAATAGAAGTTCCAAGAGTAAGGCTTGGGATAGACCAATAAAGCGGGAGGTTCATTTTTCCTGCACTAGTCCGGGAGTTTTAGGTAAACTACCAAGCTTAGTTAGAAAATATGTGTAGACCAGGAGAAAGAGTTGCAGACCAACCCCTATTGGATAGAGTTCAAGTAAGGGGTTTAAGGGTTGATAGCTCAATCAGAACAATCAAAGGGTTCTTGCATGGCCCTAACTTCACTCCTCAGGCCGCTACACCATCAGTCTATGCTCAGATGAAGAATTGAGAAAAATAATGTCGGTGGTTTGCCAACATCATAGACGAAGGAGAACCAGCATAGGTGACCAACCCAAATGAGAGAATCTGTAAGTCCTCTTTGACTCAAGAGGTAAAGTGTTGGTGGGGTATAATGCATATCTGGCTGATGCCTACTGATGGCGATAACATTCTGGGTGATGACCGAATAATCCTAGTAGTAAGTATGGTGAAGAAGCTCCCTCCAAAATTGTAGGGAAATCATTGCTGATGAGATGAAGATTAGAACGTCGAGAACAAACACTGCTTATCCTTTTCCTTTTCTTATCATAGAGTTGTATCGAGTTGCTAGTGTGCTAAAGATTGCAGGGGTTGATGATGATAATCCTGCGTGAAATACTCACAACTCCATAGGGTATGATAAAAATCAGCAAGGAATGAGAGTTGATGGAGGTGTAGGGGTAGCAACTGACCCTCCAGTTACAGATGCTGGTTCAGCACCTAATGTTGAGGTGCAAGATTCTGAGATTGTGCACCCAACTTCTTCAGCACATGTAGGTTCAGTACTTGAGAATTAACCAAAACCCTCAGCTCCTACAGCAGCTGCAGGATTTGTAGTTCATCTAATTGATATTAAAAAAATAGCTAAACAAGCCAAATGGTGTGAGTCACAGTTATATTCCTTTGCCAAATAGTTTGATGCTGCAGTAGACAAGAGAATCAAAGCTGCCCTTGAGCCTTTTATGACTTTTCCTGAATGGGTTACAGATTTGGAGAACTGATTCGATGTACGGGAAAAAGAAATATTAGAGGCTGATCTTGCTAAATTCAGAGCGACATTAGACAAGGTAAAGACAAATGTTGGGGTATTGCAGTTGCACCAATTAATGGTGCCGACAAGTCCGGCTGTGGATAAATTTGAGGAAGAAATTTTAATACTTGACCTAACTAAAGATTCACCAAAGAAAAAGAATAAAAAGAGGGAAAAAAAGGGAAAAGATAAGAGAGAACAATCGGATAGCGAGGAAGAAAGAAGTGTGAAAAATAAGGTGAAAAAGAAGGATGAAAAAGAGAAATTAAAGAAAACAAGAATGAAGTCCCTGGTGGACAATGAGAAATAGGAGGTAGCCATCCGAGCTAGGGTTGCAGGTGCCTTATCTAACAGGGCTCCAACCACTGTAAGGCCAGGTGCTCTCGATGGATAGAAAATAGCAGATGATGATGCAGTAGGGTCGGAGACCAATAAGCCTCATGTTTAATTCACTCCAGGTATACCCTAAACCCTGAGTTTATTTTATTATCAATTTTAAGTTAAAGGTGTAGGGCAGAATGTTGTTATAAATATTTGTGGTAGATAATTAGGAGTAATATAGGTACTTGATGAAGTTATCTTGTTTTGTGTTTTGTGAGTAGTTGTCCATTGGTCTAATATATTGTTTACTATATGCATTGCATTTATTTGTGACCACGGTGTATCTTTTTGTGGCATTAGTTTGGCAACTGAATAACCTTTGTTAAACAAGTGCATGAACCAGATAAGTAGTGATATGCAAGATATTTGTGTGCCATGTGTGTGTAAGGTCGTACTTAGTTTCCGTTGTGTGTTGAATCAAGAACTTGCCCTGTTAGTCTTGCCATGGTCATAGGATAGGAGTTAGGAAAGGATCATAGGACATTTTTTATTTTATCCCACTTTAGCCAAAATGACCTTCCCTATGTGTATAATATCTCTTGATCCATATTTTGAGCCTAATTAGCCTATTTATATGTATGACACTTCTCAGCTTCCTATCTACATCACAATGAACCTGTTTTGGCCTTGGTCCTTCTTGCATACTGTGCACCTTGACTTAGGCAAACAACCTAAGTTTAGGGTAGCTATCATAGGGGTACGTGATGCAAAATCAGTATGACAAGAGGAAGAATGAAAGAAAAGAATAAAAAGTTGGGTGTGGTGAAAAAAATAAGAAAAAAAGAAAGTTGCATAAAAGATAATATGATAATTAAAAAGACCGCATCCATCTTGAGCATGTGTGATCAATAAAAGAAAGAAAGAAAAGAAGGTTGGGAATTGAAAGCCTAAGAGTTTAGTATAGTGTCAAGGAGGCTTAGTCACTGTAAAATATCCATGAATATCATACCAGCCCCTGACCTAAGTTATAAGCTCAAGAAAAGCCCTGTAGTGATCCTAACTGACCTGTCTGAAGACTTGGGTACCGACTATAAAGGAAAGCCTATGGAATTTGACTTGCAATGTTAGGAACTTTATTTTGAGAGTGAGTCTTTTGATTATCCCTATGTTATGTATATGAATTTTAATATGAGTAAGAAGGGGATTTCTTTGTTGTGAGGTCACATTGGGTATGTTTTGAGTCACTGACTTGTTCGGAGAGAGTAATCTGGGTATATGCTTGGTATATTGAAAAAATTTTGACATATCTCGATCCTTGTAAGTTGCATGGTTGTTTTCAATACTAGACACAGTTGGTTTTAATTTGACTGACCTTGGAGATGGTTAATATGTTTTGAGCTTAAGTGAATAACTGACTTCTGAAAGTACTCTGTATCGTCTTGGTTGTGTTTAGTTGCTTGAGGACAAGCAATTGTTATAAGTTGGGGGTGTCGATATGTGAGCAAATGCTAACACATTTTATGCTTTTAGCCATGAATAATTGTGAGGTCTTAAGCAACTTCTGTTGTATTTGATTAGTTTTACTTATATTTTGCAGTAAAAGATGAGGTGCAGGGGAACCAATAATAATGAAAGCAAAAAGGTTAAATTCTGAAGCAAATAAAGGTGTGGGTGATGATATTCATGATAAGTCATCAGCCTAGTTATAAGCTATCAAGGACACCATCAGACTTAACCAGAGAATGGGAGTTGAAGAGAAGTTGTAACGACATTTTGTGACAAGGCGTTAGAGTTATGATAAGGTATCAGGGGCATCGTCAGCCTTAGGAAAAATTTATCAAAAAGGAAGAGAAGCTAACAACATCTATGATACATCATCAGACTCTTAATATGTCATCATCAACATCATCTTCCTTAGGCGGAGCTTGTCAACATTGAAGAAAATCTGATGCCATTCCTAATAAGGCGTCAGACCCTTGATAAGGCATTTCCTAATGGCATCACTTGTCCGAGAAATTTACTTAAGTTGATATTTTATTTCCTTAATTAGACTCAAGTACAAATAGCAACTTTTAGGGTTTTCTAATTATCATTGACATATCTTTCAATACACGTTGTGCATGATTTTTCTCTCTCTCAGGTTCCAATACGCTCTAGAACATTATTATTGAGAGAAGATTGTCGCCAATATTTTAGGATTTTTGTACTGAGATTCAGTTCAAGTTACACTTCTTTATTTTCATCATCGTTGTAATTTAATCTGCCCAACTATGAATTCAACTTATGCACTTGTTTATTGCATCATGAGCGACTAAACTCCATTAAACTGAATTATGGGATCTAGGATTAGGTCTTGATAAGGTGCTAAGTATTCAAGATTCAATAGGTGGTAAGATTTCTTGATAATTCTGAAGCTTTAATTAACGTTTGTTAGTTACAAATAATAGACACACATGCTTTGATTTGCTTGAGAAAGAAATCAAATAAAGTAGGAAATGAATTATCAACAGGGACTCAGAAATACTTTGTTTCATAATTAGTGCTGTAACAAGGTTGGTTAACCCGATGTAAAATCTCGGCAGTGAATAGAAATTCCCTAATTCCAAGAGGATTAGGAAATTAAACTCTTAAGTAGGTCGAGAGTCATTTGAGCATAACATCTATAAAGATAGCTTTTTATTTTACCCACCATGAGAATCTTGAATCACCTTCAACATCTGTCATGTACCATAATCCCTAGTAAATATAAATCTGATTATTTCATAAACTCTTGATTACAAACATTGAAATTAAAGTTATAAATAATTTTTCGTGAAATTTAAACCCCTATTTTAGGAAACATTAAACTATCAGTGAATTAAATCGTAAACAACCTGGGTTCACACGTTATTCTTTGTGAGATTCGACCCCAACCTAGTTGGGTTTTATATTGACAAAGATCGCTTACACCCATTCAAGAGTGTAATTTGAGCGTTATCATCGGATGATTCCGAAGTGCACAAACAAGGCATTTTTAAAGGGATTTTTTGGTACTTTTCCTCTTTAGAAAACCTCCCCAATGAATTTAATTACTCACTATATGTTATTACTCAATCATTATTAGCTATACAACATCAAAATCCTCTTTTCACTCTCAAAAATAACATCAAACTAGGGTTTCCTCCAAAATTAAGAAATCAAGAAAATCAATCCTTAAGTCGAAGATTTTCAAGATACAAATCAAGATTTGAGTTCTACTCTTTAAACAAAGTAATCTAAGGTATGTGGGTTTTTCTAAACTACATGGGATTATTGGAAACACTTTGAATAAGCTTAAAAGTTATAGAAATCAAGAATTTACAAAAGTGTTTGGGAATTTACATTTACAATTATTCATTATGAAACCTTCTTGACATCGATGTTTTGGTCTTGAGGCCTTACCCTTTAAACTCATTTGTTGTTTACATAATTATATATATGTGTATGCATGCGTTTTGATGTTTGAATCTTGAATTGAGAGCATGAATAATCATAATCCCTCTCCTATTATAAATTGCTTTGTGTACATATGTTATGAATTTATCAATTTCTTATTGAGAAGCATGTTCCCAAACGTATTTACTATTACATAAGACTTGGTTTTGATTATGATTTGAAGAAAGGGAGGTTTTACATGTTTATAAATGTTGAAGATATATAATGAAGGATATTGCATAGTTTGTTACAAAATACTTGACCACCACATGTTTTTTGAAATGTTTAAAAGAGAGAATCTCTGAATAGTTTGAAACATGTTTTAAAATAAGAACTCTCTTGCGTTGTTAAATATTTTTGGTGGTCAATAGAATCGATTGGATCAAAGGAAAAAATTCATATTTTTATATGGCTTAGACATACAACTTGCATGTCTAGGTATGACGATACCAAAATAGATAGAGCCATGACAGTAGAACAGAACAGAATACAGACTTTTCTTTAGATTTTTCAGACTTTGAAGTTTAGAATGATGCATGTTTAGGCAGAATTAAAAAGGGGCTTAAAGAGAGTTAGGTGGTTACCCAAAGGCATGATCAATAAAACACATTGCCCGAAATCGTATTTTACCAATACAGGTTATGATGTCCCAAAAGATGGATTATATGCTAGCCTAGTTCCCTGTGGCATATCAGACCAAAAACACTAACCATTGCGGCAAACTTTTGTTGGGGTCTTGGCCTTCGAGTAAAGGGAGGATTCCATATAGCTCGTGGAATTGTACAATTATAGAGTGTACCACCTAATTCCATATTATATATAAATACATTATTTTGGATTGCTCTGCATACTCGTACATTTGTATTAACCCTCTATATTTCAAGATTCTAAGACACAGTCCCGGGGTCCCTTTAAGAAGTAGATTGACTTGTCAGAAGTTTGCAGTTAGTGAGTTTCCCTTTCTTCAGAAGGCCTGGTTATGAAACTTGTCATTATTATTTTATTTTGATTCATGGTCTGACTAGGGACCTTGTCTCAGTTTTAGACAAGTTGTTAATTTTTAATGTTTTAGAGACTTTGTACACTGAAATACATGTTGTCTAGATATTTATGGATTTCTTTCTGTATTGTTAAATTGAATTAAAAACATGACCATGATTATATTTTTTTACTTTCCTGTATTTTCCTAATTGTATATGAATGATGTTCATGATTTCCAAATAGAAAGGGGTGCCCGGGCCTTCATATTATTGGATGCCCAACGCAGCTAGGACCTCAGATTGGGTCTTGAAAACTTGGTATCAGAGTACGATTGTTAGTCCTAGGGTGTCTATGAAATTGTGTCTAGTAGAGTCCTATTTATGGGTGTATAGTACACTACACTTATATCCAGGAGGCTACAAGGAGCTTAGGAATTTTTCTTTTTCTTCATATTCTAGTTCATGCTATGTAGTCAGAATGTTCCTCTTTCATACTCTAGTTCATTATATGATGTCATACATACGAAAGTAAGGTTATCCCAATTCTTTTCTTACTCTGATATTTGCATATCTGTCTCATTGTTGAGGTGATTTAAGTACAGAAGCTTTGAATCTAAATGGTATGGTCTTTCCTGATTTAGTCATAATTATTATTAAATTGTATAAGGACTTGAGAGGATTCCATAAGTTGTTTAAAGAGTATTCATTTGAGCTTATATCCCTATCTACATCAATCATTCGTTTGAGCCTGAGGTATACAGTTTATTTGGTCCCTTCTAAAAATTCGTGTTGCAGATGTCATGCTTAAGGGTAGTGATATATGTAACAATGTTGGAACAATATTTCCACCTGAGTAGTATTATATGTTAAGGTGTCATAGCCTATGTGTTAAGGTGATGTCATAAGCTTAGAAGTCAGAATAAGGGTGGCTTTTGTGTAAGGAAGCTAGTTTAATTGTGTAATCATTGATTGAGGGATGGTTTGCTATTTTATACTTATAGACTAATATAGTAGCAACAATTGTATATTTTATGATAGTATGTGAAGGAATTGGTTGGCTACAATTATTATTTACTAAAAATAGGGAAGGATCTCAAAATGGATAGGTATGGTGGTTGTAGAAATGATTTATAGGCTATGAATTGAAAGGGAGAGATCAGTCAATAAGTTATAGGTATAAACTCATTGTTGTATATGAAATTTTAAAGGTGGTTGTGATGTTTGCATAAGTAATTAAGTATGATGTAAGAAAGTGGGATATGTTCATAAATGGTAATGGGTTATAATATAAGATTAACATTGACTCTCCCTATTATGTGGCTTTACTGCCTGCCCCCCCTCCCCCCCCCAATTGTCCCTTGACTTTACCCCCTTGATTTTCCCTTCTTTAGTAGTTTCAAACTAGTACGTCGTGTCAAAAAGAAGGTAGTGGTATTCAAGATGTAGTAGTATTGTTGTAGAGGTGAAGTGATTGAAGGTAGTATCTAGATGAAATATAGTATTTTGAGCTGATTTCCCAATTTGATGGACTAGTATAGTATGTGGGATGCTTATTTGGTGGTACATGACTAATGTTAGACGATAGAATTCAAATTTAGATATGAAGTGTGGTGATAAGAATGGTAGTTTAAGACTAATGATGCATGCTTTGTGGGAATAAATTAGTAGGTTTGATGTGATTTGTGAAAGGGCCTAGGTTTTTAATTTATGAAAATTTTAAGTGGTAATTGTAATATATATATATATATATATATATATATAGTCATGAGACTAGTATTATAACGATGAATTTTGGTTGAATAATTAAGTGGACAAGAGTGTGAGTATATACGAATAAGTTGAACCCTGAGGTATTATCTTGTTAGATAAAGCGCCATGTGTACGAATGTCACGCGTACCTTGAATTAGTTCTTGAATATTGTAGTATGGGGAAGTCTAAGAGTTTCTTTTATGGTGTTCAGTATAGTTGAATTGAGGAAATATAGGTAGGCAATATGCTCATTTTATATAGTTTTACAAAAGTTTTTATGTTAGAAAGTTATGTTGTTAGAGGTGCAATGCTAGTATTCTAAGGAGTTGAAGAAGAAGTGTTGAGTGGTTATAAGCATAGATGTACATGTTATGATAATGTTAGTCACAAGTTGATGACTTCGGGAGTTAGAGGATATTATGATTAGTATCCCTGAACAGATGTCCTAGAAAGAATTTAGTGTCTTTCTATTAGAAATTATTAAGGTGAGTTTGTGCTCATGTGTATATTTATACCCCCATTTGTAATAAAGAGTGTTGATGCGTACTCTCATGAGAGTGGGAGTTGTAGAGTGATGACTACAGAGGCCAGCAAAAGTTAAGACTAGCAATTTCGGAAAGCGATGCCTTTAGAGTATTGATCATCAGGGAGAGTTTATAGTTTAAGTATACGGTGATGTCTCTTTTGTGATGAGAGTTATGACTATATATTTTTATGTGAGGCTTTGTCCATGAGTCTAGAAGTGTGACATTGATCTAGGGGGGAGATGATGGATTAAAGTAGCTCCTAAATTTTTTTATGGTGTCAAATTTCAAGTAAAAATCATGTTAAATCAATTCCTATTCACGCAAGCTCCTCCTACTTCTATTTGAATGGACATCTACCAATGTCTTATGTATTCATGTCTTTCTTATACCATAGGTTTGAGCCCTCTATGTAACTCTTGCTATGTTCTGGCCCCCAAACAAGAAGCAATAATGTTCCTCAGTGATCTAATATTCTAATTAGCCAAGCCATATGTTATGTTGTTCATGATCCAAAACTATGTCTCACAGCAAGCATAGTCCTAAGAAAATATTTATCTATATGTTACCGATTAATTTTATGTCGGGATTTTCTAAAGTGATAAAGTTTATGCTAACTCATGGAGAAACTCCATTTCTTTAAATGAGGACCAATCTCATCAAGTGACAATCCTTGTCTTAGTTGTTAACTACATAAATTTAGGCTTTATGCCATATATCTCATAATATATGCACCTATGTTTCTAATCATGGTCTCTCTTAAGGGAACCATGTTTTGTTGTGTTTGAGCCGAATGACTCTTTACTTATGATCTAGACACTTAATATATGAGGACCTTCATGTCTATTAAATCGAATCTTCACCTCATGTCCCTCTTTGAGTAGTGCAAAAAGTGTAAGTTATGAATTGAAAAGTGTTACGTCCATTCATGATGTTTATGCTCGGGTCCCTCAATGACCCTCCGTATGTTAGTATGATAGTGGTTATGGAATGGTAGTGACCAGTTAGGTAGGGTCGTAGATATTCTTGAAGGTGAGAATTTTTATATGATTTCTTAAGTTGAGGTCATAGGA
>NC_061121.1:205617160-205655241 GCF_002878395.1 Capsicum annuum
TCTGTATATGCAGAACAACAACTTCAACTAGTTCAAGTTTAAAACAAGAACTCAATGAAGTACAAAAAATACCCTCAACACAAGATCAAAGTGATCTTTCTTAGAAGTGTATTTTATTTTCAGAAATCAAGATGAAACAGAAATGGCCAAGTCGCTCGAATTCACGGACTTTCCTTAAGGAAATAATTCCCTTTACTGTACTCGAGGTTGCAGAATTTTCCTCCCAGGATAAAATGGCCAAACAGACCAACTATAGCGGTACCTCAAACAATTGAAATATCGTCGAACTGACTTAACGGATTGACTGATCACACAGAGTATTTGAAAAGACAAGAAGAGAGTTTATTGCAGAAAAATTCATATCAAAACCTGTGAATGAAAGCAGGTTTATATAGCCTGTGAGATGCCTCTCCGAAAAGGTGGCATTGGTTCACTTAAATGGTGTGATGTTTCTGGAAATTCATGTCTGTTTACCCAAAGAACGTGTCCTTCTCCAAACAGACATACCAGTTCACGAAACAGTACATCAGTTCTTTGAACAGACATATCATTTCATTGAACAATTGCATCAGTTCGAAGCAGTGTATCATTTTAAAAAATACTGTTTCGAAATTTGTATGCATGTATAAATGAAGTTTATCATTTAAGAAAATTAAATTTACGTGAAATAAACTTTGTCCAAAAAGATAGATCTCATCGATCGATCATTTTCCGAAGCCGAAGCCGAAGCCGAAGCCGAGCGAGCGACAACGACGGCGCGAGGCATTTCTTATTTCTTGCCTCACTTAGCATGTGGAGTAAGTGCTTTCTATTAAAGACACTCCATAGTTCCCTTCTCCCACCAATGTGGGAGAATTAGTGAACTTTCCAATTTTGGGAGTACACCTTCTAAATTGTTGTCTTCTTTCTTCCACCATTTTTTTCTTCATTTTCCATTCATACTTTTTTCATACATATTGAACCCAACAATCCCCCATATGAATGGAAAATGACTATTTTTCGTAAAAGTTGACAAGTATGTGATCATCAAGCAAAGACTGATTGCATCTGGATAAGTGGGTTTTCCTTTGAACTTTCCGTAGTGAACATGCATCGGATGCACTCGATCAATCGGTAGATTTGATATCTTTGAATCATCGAGCTTTAATGTACACCTAGAAAATACATGTCACACAACCATCTTTTTAACGTTTATGGTTCTCATGATTTTGTTCTTTTCAGCCATGAACACGTCCTGGTTTTATGAGAGCTTAGAGAATAGGCCTTTACTAACATTCTCCTTGAAACGGCTTCCACTTCGCCCCCACATAGGTGATTTCTAAACGTTCAATCCTATAGATTAAACTATTTGGTCAAATCTGCCAAATTTAGATAATCATTAAAAGAATTTTCACCTTAAGTCTTATCCTTGTTTACTATACATTGTCTACTTCATGAGAATGGGTTGGGTAATTGACAATGTTGAACCTATCAGACACAACTTTGTTTGATCTCCTTGAACCTAGCTCTTGTGATCTCCAGTCTGCTAGGTAGAGTTACCGCCATGCTGACTTGTCCTAGGCCTTAAACCCATTCCCTTGGATGTTCTTTCTACTCCTTCTCTAGATAGGCCTTTTGTAAGTGGATTCGACATATTATCCTTTAACTTTACATAGTCAACAGTGATAATTCCACTAGAGAGAAGTTCCCTAACGATATTATGTCTTCGTCATATGTGACGAGATTTACCATTGTACATCATGCTCCCTCCCCTACCTATAGCCGCTTGGCTATCACAGTGTATACATACTGGTGCCACTGGCTTGGGCCTACACGAAATATCTTTCAAGAAATTCCAAAGCCATTCTGCTTCTTCACCGGCTTTATCTAACGCGATAAATTTAGATTCCATTGTAGAGTGAGCAATACAAGTCTGTTTGGATGATTTCCAAGAGACTGCTCCTCCACCGATAGTAAATACCTATCCACTTGTGGATTTTACTTCGTTCGATCGGTGATTCAATTTGCATCACTATATACTTTTAGTACCACAGAATATTTATTATAATGCAAAACATAGACTTGAGTGTATTTAAGATACCCCAAAACTCTTTTCAATGCCATCCAATGAGTTTTGTTGGGATTACTCGTGTATCGACTCAATTTACTGATAGTGCATGTTATGTCTGGTCGTGTACAGTTCATTGTATACATTAAACATCCCAATACTCTTGCATACTCCAATTGTGAGTCACTTTCACCTTCATTCTTTTGAAGTGCAAAGTTCACATCTAATAGAGTCTTGGCAATACCAAATTCTATATATTTGAACTTGTCAAGTGCTTTTTTGATATAATGAGACTGTGACAATGCTAACCCTTGTGGAGTTCGATGGATTCTTATACCTAAGATCACATCTGCAACTCCAAGGTCTTTCATATTAAACTTGCTCTCGAGTATTCGTTTGGTTGCATTTATGTCAGAAATACCTCTGTTGATGATCAACATATCATTCATAGATAAACAAACAATGACTTGGTGATTTGGAGTGTCTTTAATATATACACATTTATCACATTCATTTATCTTGAACCCGTTTGCCAACATGGTTTGGTCAAACTTCGCATGCCATTATTTAGGTGCTTGCTTTAGTCCATACAATGACTTAATAAGTCTACACACCTTATTCTTCTTCCCTGGAACCACAAAACCCTCAGGTTGTTCCATGTAAATTTCTTCCTCCAATTCTCCATTTAGGAAAGCGGGTTTCACATCCATTTGATGGATTTCAAAACCATATACCGCAGCCAAGGCAATTAACATTCGAATCGATGTTATCCTTGTTACTGGAGAGTATGTATCGAAGTAATCAAGGTCTTCTTTTTGTTTGAAGCCTTTTACTACAAGTCTTGCCTTGTATTTGTCAATAGTACCATCCGCTTTCATCTTCTATTTGAAGATCCATTTAGAACCTAAAGGTTTATTTCCGGGAGTAAGATCAACCAATTCCCATGTATGGTTGCTTAAGATTGAATCAATCTCACTATTGACTGCCTCTTTCCAAAAGGATGAATCAGAAGATGCCATCACTTCCTTAAATGTTTGAGGCTCATTTTCTAAGAGAAATATTACAAAATCCGATCCAAATGAAGTAGACGTTCTTTGACGTGTACTACGTCTTGGATTTTTTTCATTATGTACATTCTCACTCGGTTTATCTCGAGGTCGTTTAAATCCTCCACTAGACTGTTCATGTCTAATTTTATACGGGTAAATGTTTTTAAAGAATTCAGCATTGTCTGATTCAATTTCCATATTTTCATTAATATCCAGATGTTCAAATTTATGAACCAAAAATCGACATGCTTTATTGCCTTTAGCATATCCTATAGACACAAAGTCCACCGTCTTAGGTCCTATCTTAACCCTTTTGGGGATAGGAACTTGGACCTTTACTTTCAAGTTGGATTTTTTTCCTTTCCATTTTTCATAAGGAATGAATTGTGTCTTACTATGGGGAACTTTGTTAAGTATACGATTGGCCGTAAGGATAGCCTCCCCCCATAATTTTTATGGTAAACCAAAACTTATAAGCAAGACATTCATCATTTTCTTCAAAGTTCGGTTTTTCCTTTCCGCAATTCCATTAGATTGAGGTGAATACGAGGCTGTAATTTGATGGACGATTCTATTCTCTACACATATTTGCGCAAAGGGAGATTCATATTCTCCGCCCCTATCACTTCTTATTATTTTGATCTTTTTTGTCTAACTGATTTTCAACTTCAGTTTTATATTGCCTAAATGTATCTATTGCTTCATCCTTACTATTTAGCAAGTAGACATAACAGTATCTAGTGCAATCATCAATAAAAGTTATGAAATACTTTTTTCCATCACGTGATGGTGTTGACTTCATATCACAAATGTCAGTGTGTATTAAGTCTAAGGGATTGGAATTCCTTTCAACGGACTTATAAGGATGCTTTTCATACTTCGATTCCACACACGTTTGATACTTTGATTTATTGCACTCAAAGTTTGGTAAAACTTCTAAGTTAATCAGTTTTCGTAATGTTTTGTAATTAACATGGCCTAAGCGTTCATGCCATAAATCATAAGAATCAAGCAAATAAGAAGAATTTGAACTTTTATTTATTTCAACAGTCATTACATTCATCTTATAAAGGACCTCGGTGAGATAGCCTTTTCCTACATACATTTCTCCTTTGCTAATTACAATTTTTCCAAAAACGGTAACACATTTGAATCCGTTCTTGTCTAGAAATGAAACGGAAATTAAGTTCCTACGTAATTTCGGAACATACAAGACATTGTTAAGTGTCAAGACCTTGCCCGAAGTCATTTTCAAGCACACTTTCCTTGTTCCTTCTACCTTAGCAGTAGCGGAGTTAGCCATGTAGATTATTTCTTCTACTTGAGCAGGAGAAAATGATAAAAACAACTCTTTGTTGGCACATACATGGCGGGTGGCACCAGAATCTATCCACCTTTTGCGAGGATTCCCTACCAAGTTGCATTCTGAGAACATAGAACACAAATCATCGCATTTTTTATTGGTTCAATCATATTTGCTTGATCCTTTTTCTTGCCTTTCTTCGGGGCACGACAATCCGTGGACTTGTGGCCAATTTTGCCATAATTGAAGCATTTTTCCTTGAATTTCTTCTTGGGTTGATTGCTTCCTTGTTTAAATTTCTTTCTTTTCTTAGAATTATTTTGATCATCTTCTTCAATATGTGCTCCATTAATTGTAGAATTCCCTTTTGACCTTCTCTCGGCAGCCTTATTATCCTCTTCAATACGCAGTCGAACAATAAGATCTTCAACAGTTATCTTCCTGCGTTTATGCTTCAAGTAGTTTTTGAAGTCTTACCACAAAGGTGGTAGCTTTTCAACTATCGCTGCTACTTGAAATGCATCATTCACAATCAAATTTACAAAACAGTTTATGTGAGTATTAAGAACTTTTTTAATTTGTTCAACTAAGGTATTTTTCAAAGATATAACTTCTTCAAGGAGATCATGTATGATGACTTGCAACTCCTGCACTTGAGAGACAACCGATTTACTATCTATCATTTTAAAGTCCAGGAACCATGCAACAAGGAATTTCTTAATTCCTACATCCTCTGTTTTATATTTTCATTCAAGTGCCCCCCACAATTTCTTCGATGTCTTAGTTCCACTATAAACATTGTAGAGGTCGTCTTGGAGACCACTCAGAATATAATTCCTGGAAAGGAAATCTGAATGTTTCCAAGCTTCTACAATTACGAAATTCTCTTTGTCCGAGGTTCCCTCGGGCACCTCAGGAGCATCTTTGCCAGTGAACCATTGTAGACACAAAGTGGTGAGGTAAAAGAACATCTTTTGCTACCATCGCTTAAAGTCAATGCCCGTAAATTTTTTGGGCTTCTCCGCCAGTGCCATTGTAGGTGGAGCATTTGTGCGACTTGATGTGGCAATATTAGTTGCCCTACAGACGTTGCCGCATCTTGCATTTGACTATCGCTTGTCATTTTTCCTGTCACCACAAGACAAAAAATTCTTAGTATTTTCAGAATACTACTTATAAAGTTAAACAACTTTAAACTTTTTTTCTTGTTTCTAGTTGACAATGAAATTTTTATGACTTTCAATTGTCAACCGAATGATCTTTAACTTGTGATAAAGTTTTTATGACTTCAAATCACTAGTTAAGTTCAGGCGGAGTAGAAAGTTAAAACTTTAATCTCCAAAAACAAGGTATACAGATTCTGAAAGTTATTTCCTTAAGATTATTATTTCCTTCTAGGGGTACACAGAATCTGTATGTGCAGAACAACAACTTCAACTAGTTCAAGTTTAAAACAAGAACTCAATGAAGTACAAAAAATACCCTCAACACAAGATCAAAGTGATCTTTCTTAGAAGTGTATTTTATTTTCAGAAATCAAGATGAAACAGAAATGGCCAAGTAGCCTGAATTCGCGAACTTCCTTAAGAAAATAGTTTCCCTCACTGTACCCAAGGTTGCGAAATTTTTCTCCCAGGATAAAATGTCCAAACAGACCAACTGTAGTGGTACCTAAATCAATTGAAATATCGTCGAGCTGACTTAACGAATTGACTGAGCACACAGAGTATTGGTAAAGACAAGAAGAGAGTTTATTGCAGAAAAATTCATATCAAAACCTGTGAATGAAAGCAGGTTTATATAGCCTGTGAGATGCCTCTTCGAAAAGGTGGCATTGGTTCACTTAAATGGTGTGATATTTTTAGAAATTCATGTCTGTTTACCCAAAGAATGTGTCCTTCTCCAAACAGACAAACTAGTTCACGTAACAGTACATTAGTTTGTTGAACAGACATATCATTTCATTTAACAGACATATCATTTCAGTGTATCATTTAAGAAAATACTGTTTCGAAATCTGTATGCATGTATAAATGGTGGTGCATTTTTATTTTGGCATTCGGATTAAATTTATGTGAAATAAACTTTGTCCAAAAAGATAGATCTCATCGATTGTTCCAAATCCAAATCCAAATCCAAAGTTGAAGCCAAAGCCGAGCCGAGTGAGCGACGATGACGGCGCGAGGTATTTCTTATTTCTTGTCTCACTTAGCATGTGGAGTAAGTGCTTTTTATTAAAAACACTCCATAGTTCCCTTCTCCCACTAATGTGGGAGAATTAGTGAACTTTCCAATTTTGGGAGTACACCTTTTAAATTGGTGTCTCCTTTATTCCATCATTTTTCTCTCCATTTTCTATTCACACCTTTTTCATACATATTGAACCCAACAATCCCCCACATAAATGGGGAATGACTATTTTTCGTAAAAGTTTTACGGACAAGTATGTGATCATCAAGCATAGACTGATTGCATCTGGATAAGTTGGTTTCCCTTTGAACTTTCCATAGTGAACATGCATTGGACGGACTCGGTCAATTGGTAGATTTGATATCTTTGAACTATCGAGCTTTAATGTACACCTAGACAATACATGTCACACAACCAGCCTTTTCACGTTTATGGTTCTCACGGTTTTGTTCTTTTTAGCCATGAACACGTCCTGATTTCATGAGAGCTTAGAGAATAGGCCTTTACTAACATTCTCCTTGAAGCGGCTTCCACTTCGCCCTCACATAGGTTATTTCTAAACGTTCAATCCTATAGATTAAACTATTTGGTCAAATTTGCCAAATTTAGATAATCATTAAAAGACTTTTCACCTTAAGTCTTATCCTTGTTTACTATACATTGTCTATTTCATGAGAATGGGTTAGGTAATTGACAATGTTGAACCTGTCAGACACAACTTTGTTTGATCTCCTTGAACCTAGCTCTTGGGATCTCCAGTCTGCTAGGTAGAGTTACCGCCATGTTGACTTGTCCTAGGCCTTAAACCCATTTCCTTGGATGTCCTTTCCACTCCTTCTCTAGGTATGCCTTTTGTAAACAGCGTATCATTTCAGAAAATACTGTTTCGAAATCTGTATGCATATATAAATGGAGGATTGCTGGTGCGTTTTCCTTTTGGCATTCGGGTTAAATTTACGTGAAATAAACTATCCAAAAAATAGATCTCATCAATCATTAGCCGAAACCGAACGAGCGACAATGGCGCGAGGCATTTCTTATTTCTTGCCTCACTTAGCATGTGGAGTAAGTGCTTTCTATTAGAAACACTCTATAGTTCCCTTCTCCCACCAATGTGGGAGAATTAGTGAACTTTCCAATTTTGGGAGTACACTTCTAAATTGGTGTCTCCTTTCTTCCACCATTTTTCTCTCTGTTTTCCATTCACACCTTTTTCATACATATTGTACCCAACAGGATCCACTACTGATGGTCTCAGTAGGGGTAGTTTGTTTGATCTTTCTTCTATTCAGTTGCTTCAAGATTATACAGACACACTGTTGTGGATTCCTATCTGTGCATTTCTACAGAAATTTAACTCAAAGGCGTCATGTAAACAAGCAGATTCTTGAAGATCCTGATTTATATCTCCAAAGCCGTGGACTGGATTCCTATATTATGTATTCACTGCCAATCACTCAATTCAAGAAGAAAGATGAACAAACTGCCAGACCAAATAATTCAGATTGTGCAGTTTGCTTGGGTGAATTTCAAGATGGTGAATGGCTAAAGCACTTGCCTTATTGCTCTCATGTCTTCCATGTTGCCTGCACTGACACTTGGTTTCAGATTCATTCAAGCTGCCCATTATGCAAATAAAATGTATTTAGTGTCAAAATGCAGCAAGGACATTCCATTACTATGAACTCATTACTGGAAACTCTGAGAAGAGAAAATTTCAATCATAAATGATCAATGCACAACGAGGATATCCAGTCACAGATATTACAAAATCATTCTTCTAGAGTTGTAGAAGGAAGTGCTGTTTGGTGGTTTTACCATTTCCAATTGTATCTAACAATTACTTGGTATGTCTCTCAATCATTACACTGTATATACTAAGAGTTTCAGATTAATCTCTCTTCCAGTAGAGGGCTTCATGAACAAGGAGGATTTGGAATGGATACCATACTATTGGATTAGCAAAAAGAAGACTTCATGCACCAGAGGAAGTTGATAAAGACAAGGATAATCAGAATGTTTTGCCTAGTCTTAAATTGTGGTAACAAAAGAATTTTGACCCTTAAATGCCTTAATTTTGCCGATTTCAAGGACGAAATCTCCTTGAAAATTCTCTCCGATTCAAACGTTTGGACACAAGTAACTATCCCCCTTCTACTGAATAGTTAAAATGATCATTCCATAGTAACAAGGAATTCTCATAAGAATATATATACTAAGCAAATTGCATCATTCCTAAGTAAAAGTTCATTCTTCGCATTTCTTTCTCGTTATCCATGAAAGTTATACATCGGTGATGATTAGTTTGCTTCAGCCAACGGAAGCAGATTTTAACAACTACAGAGCATAGAAATAAAAAATATATGAAACACATATTCTAGTAATTTATTATTTTATCCTTTTCAACATAGATAATTTTGGCAACAGGAAGACCTATGAGGAAAAGAAACAATCGAAGTTGTTAACAAATTCGGAGCAAAAAACATAAATCAGTGTGTACCTTAAACTCGCAGCGGAAATCGATTTTGCAACCGAAAAGATCTGCCCCAAGTCTAACTTGAATCTCTTGGAAACAAAGTTGTAGAACCACAAACTAATGCCTTAATCACTTTCAGTGCTTTGCTGTTGTATTTTTGTTTTTTGTTTTGTTACTGTTTTTTTTTACTTTTTACGGAGGAAGAGAAGTCGTAATATATTTGGAAAGTGAAACAGTAACTATTCCCCCAAGTTTCAAAATTAAATTTTATCTCTTATTTTCCCCCTTATTTTGTCAGATAATCCAAAAACAAATTAAAAACGGGTCGGGTCGGGTCGGTCCACATGAGTGACCCATGACTCATAATTCAACATCTCCACTTCGCACATGGTGGACAAGACCCAAAGCAATATGACATCAAAAACGTCATCTATTCATACGACAAATAGTTCGTGCGACCTGTGAGCATCTCAAGCTTTACCTATAAGGTTTTACAAGCTACTTATAGGAATCCAATCACATGTGGAAAGAATTCTCTATTAATATGAGGATTTTAATACTCACAATACTCCAGCCATTATTCACTACTTCTGTAGTTACTTATCTGATCCCTCAACCTCTTTAAAGAGGTGAATTCGAGTTCATGATTAACTTCATATACATAATTACACTTGACTCTTATATGGTTAGTGTAATAGCTGGCTTGTGTAAACAAGTAAAAATATTTATTTTAATTGTCTTCCTTTCTACTCGAATCTATCTATTCCAATCAACTGCTTTCTTAGACATGTACCTCATTACCGAATCTCTCATAGCTATTAGTAACATGCTAAAGTAGCAACACCGATAGAAACTTCAAGAAACAGTCAAAGGTCTAAGGGTATTTCAATGAAAGGTTAAAATAACCTTGAGGGCTTCACATAATGAAGAAACAGGGATTCATTCTTCCATTAACCCATTGGTCGCTAAGCACATGTGGTATGAAACACGTGCTACGGTGTTATTACCTTATATTAGTGCATGTGTCTTATTCTTTTAGTTATTCAACATCGTACCGATCTGGATCTAGACACTACTAAATGTCTAACCTGAGTTCCTTTCTTTAATAATCCTTAAATCCATATTCTTAGAGAAACTCACATCTGGCTTTACAAGAACAAGTTTTTATCTTATGGTGGAACTTTTCTCTTCACGTTCCTTGATGTAAGAGGTGATTGCTCGTTTGAGAGAGCCAATCTCACGACTTGTTCGACACACTGTATTAATAAAATATATTTTCACATGCATATGAGATCAAATATTAAATTCAAGATTCTTATATTGATAATAATTATAATCAAGTCATCTACAATACATAAACATAATCATATCCTACGTAATCCTAGAGCCATAACATGTTTCTCAAACAAGTCTTTAGATATCGCCTTAGTAAAGGGATCGGCTATCATTTCTCGTGTGGGAATGTATTGTAAATTTATTTCTCCACTTGCTACTATATCTCTTATAAAGTTATACTTAATATCAATGTGCTTGGTCTTTCTATGATATTTAGGATCCTTCGCATATGCGATAGCCACTTGATTATCACAACATAAAATCATGGGACCCTTAGAATTCTTTGTGATATTCAAATGCTCAAAGAATCTCTTCAACCAAACAGCTTCTTGTAATGCAGATGCACAAGCCACAAATTCTGATTACATAGTTGACAGGGCTGTGCAAGTTTGTTTCTTAATTTTCCATGAAATTACACCACCATTTAGCAAGAAGGCATAATCAGAAGTTGATTTTATATCATACCGGTCACCAGCCCAATCAACATCTATATAACCTCTTATAGATAAATCGAATCCACTATAGCATAGTGAATAATCAACAGTTCCCTTCAGGTATCGAAAGATTCTCTTTACTTCTTTCCAATGATCTCTTCTAGGATTAGATTGATACCTGCTAACCAGACCTACGACATAACAAATGTCTGGATGAGTACACATCATAGCTACATCAAACTCCCAACTGCACTGGAATATGGTACTCGAGACATGTCTTCTTTTTCTTTTTTAGTCCGTGGACACATATCAAGGCTTAAAGTTTCACCTTTTGCTATAGGAGTATCCATGGATTTGCAACTATTTATTCGAAAATGTTCTAAAATTTTTATTATGTATGTTTCTTGAGATAGACTCAAAATTTTCTTGGAACGATTTCTTTGGATTTTAACACCCAATATATAATCTGATTCACCCATATCTTTCATGTCAAATGACTTTGAAAGCCATGACTTAACAATTTTTACATACTCTAAGTTATTTTCAGCTAATAAATTATCATCTACGTAAAGCGAAAGAATCGCAAACATTTCATTGGACTTTTTTACATAGATGCAATGGTATTCATCGATCATGGTGAAATCAAATGAAATCACTTCCTTATGGAATCTCAGGTACCATTACCTTCAAGATTGCTTAAGGCTATATATTGATCTGTTTAATTTACAACCCTTTCTTTCTTGGCCTTTAACAACAAAACCTACAGGTTGTTCCATGTAGATTTCCTCATTTAGTTCCCTATTGAGAAAAATGGTCTTTACGTCCATTTGGTGTCATTCTAAATCTAAACGTGTAACTATAGCCAAAAGCAAGCGAATTGAGGTAAATTTCACAACTGTCGAAAAGGTTTTCTCGTAATCTATTCCAACTTCTTGAGTAAAACCTTTTCCCACCAATCATGTTTTGTGCCTTTCTATTGACCCATCTGATTTGCGTTTAACTTTGAGAATCCACTTGTTCCCAATAGCTTTACGCCCAGAAGGAAGGTCAACTAGATCCCAGACTTTATTGGTTTTCATGGACTCTAATTTTTCTTTTATCGCTTTTATCCATTTATCTTTTTCAGGACTCGATAAAGCCTCAGTCTCAGAATTAGGTTTATCCAATTCTATGGGAGATACTAGGAAGACATAATACTTAATCTCATAAGATCATTTAGGCACACATTTTCTATTACTCTTACGTAATTGAAGTTCAGATTCCTCAATAGGATTTTGGGATTCACAACTCCCACTTGGACCAAGAATAATTCTTGATCAATTGAATTATCAAGCATGTCCTGCGACATTATTTGATCATCTGAATTCAATATTTCATAAAGAGGCTCATTTTTCTTTATTTCATTCTTTTTTGAAAAATCATTTTCTAGGAATGTGATATCTCGTGATTCAATTTCAGTAGTACTTCCATCTTCCAATTCACCAATGAACACATATCCTTTGGAGTGTTCTGAGTATCTTATGAAGATACATTTCTTTCCTTTTAGACTTAGTTTTCCAAACTTACCAAAATGATCTTTAATATATGCAGTACAACCCCAAGGTCGTAGATCATTAAAGTTTGGTTTATTACCAGTCCATAGTTCATAAGGAGTAGAAGATACTGATTTAGAAGGCACTTTATTCAATATATAGGCTACTGTTAATAACGTATCTCCCCAGAAAAAAATTGGTAAATTTGCCTGCGCCATCATAGACCTTGTCATATCTAATAATGTTCTATTCCTTCTTTCGGCTACACCATTTTGTTGAGATGTATAATGAGTAGTCAATTGTCTGATAATGCCTTTTTTAATACACAATTCTTCAAACTATTTTGACAGATATTCACATCCTCTATCGGTTCTTAATGCCTTTATACTTTTGTCTAATTGATTCTTAACTTCATTCACATATCTTTGAAACATTCAAGTGCTTCTGATTTATGAGATATCAAATAGACATAACCAAAACCCGTGAAATCATCAATGAATGTAATGAAATATGAAGAACCAGTCCTTGCCCTCACATTCATTAGACCATAATATCAGAATGGATTAATTGTAATGGGAATTCGGCTCTTTTAGCCTTCCCAAATGGTTTACGTGTAATCTTTCCAGCAAGACAATTTTCACAAGTCAATTTTGGAGAAAGAACCTAGATTTCCTTCCTTTGCCAATCTATTCATTCGGTCTTGCCCTATGTGACCCAATCTAGCATGCCATGTCATTATATCAACATCATTATTACTAGAATAACATAACATTACACAACGGTCAACATAATAGTCATAAGTTGAAGGATTACAATCTAAAATAATAAAGCGATCATAACGATGTACAAAATCATAAAAAAAATTATCTAGAGTAATTCTTACACAATTACGACTAAAGAACAAATGAAAACCAACATTTAAAAGAATAGACACAGACACTAAGTTTCGTCGAATTTCTGGAGCATATAGGATGTCATGTAACATTAAAGACCGGCCTCCACACAAATCTACTTTGCAAGTGTCAATCCCTTTAACTTCAAGTCTTGCATTATTTCCTACATAGATCCACCTTGATCCAGGTGAAACTCGATGAAACTCCACAAACGCTTCTCAATCTCGACTCACAGGTCGGTGGCTCCTGAGTCTACACCACATAGGATAAGATTTAGTTAATAAAATAGTGCTAGAAACATATGTATCACTTAGAGATGCATTTGGAAATGCTACCTTTTTCTCCTTAGGACATTCATGAGCAAAATGCCCCAGATTTAGGCAATTATAGCACTTTATTTTGCTCTTGTCTTTCTTCTTGAAAAACCTTTTTCCCTTCTTGGAATTTGGCTTGTTCTTTTTCTCAGAGGGTCCTTCTTCAATCTCTTTACCACTTGATTCTTCCATAAAGGCATTAGAAGCAGCTTTAGCATCACCAAGCCGCTCATCTTCAAGTTCAACGTGACGTGGAATATTAGAAAAAGTTTTGATGCTGTTATTGTGGGTTAAGTTGACCTTCAGGTGTTCCCAACTGTTGGAAAGATATCGGATCACTGCCTGAACCTGCTGCTCATCTGAGAGAACGTGACCAGCACTTTTGAGTTGAGCTATCATATTCAACATCACCCTAAGGTGTTGTTTGATGTTCTGATCATGGCACTTCTTGTAAGTGTCAAATTTAATAGTCAGCTGTCTGAGGCGGGTAACAGAAGTACCCCCATATGTTCCTCGCAAGTGTGCCCAAATGACATTGGCAATAGGAAATTTCTCACACTCATGTATGAGGTCATCAACCACAGAACTTACAATGATTCCACGTGCAATGGAATCAACCTTTTTTCAAGCCTTATAAGCTTCAAGTTCTCTTCTGTGTTGTGCAGTGTTACTCTCTTATGGTAGACATAAAACATGGTTAATACCTTCAAGAACGATTTGCTCTTCCAGTACATACCAAATTTTACGACTTCAAATGTCGTAATTGTCACCATTAAGTTTTTCTCCTTTGTTCAAGTCGGCAATTATGCTTTTCGATGCTATGTATGTGATTAAGAGACAATTACGCAAGTATTTTATCAATTATGCATGCAAGTTACACATTCAAGAAAATCATTTCATATAAAGGTTTCATGTTTAATGTATAATCGAAAGGACACTTAAGAATCCGATCATCTTCAACGAACTAAACATTTGACCAAAATTAGAAATTAATTTCTTAATGTGTATTAGAATGATAGCTTTCAATTAAGTCGTTTTAAACTCAAAATGAATAAAATTCACGTAAAAAGAGATACACAACTTAATATATATATATAATATAAAGTCAATAAATAACTTCATGTTACAAGTCAATCTAAAAATAAAAGTCATTCCATAAATATTTTAGACGACTTATGTACACCCAAAAAGGCTCGCTAGGCCAAATCTCGTGGTAAGCATCAATTAATCTCTCGCCCAAAGGGTCACAGAGAGAATTTGCTAAACTAGCTAATGCTTCCCAATCCGAGATTTCTACATAGTTTTCTAATTCTACACGTTTCATATCAAATAGATGTATAAAACTAGCAACACTAATGTTAGGTGACATCTTAAAAGACATGAACTCTTTCAATTTCTTCTCTCTTTCCCTTCGTATAGCCCTTTCATCATTGTTAATAAATTCGGAGCAAAAAACATAAATCAGTGTGTACCTTAAATTCGCAGCGAAAATAGATTTTGCAACCGAAAAGATCTGCTCCAAGTCTACCTTGAATCTCTTGAAAACAAAGTTGTAGAACCACAAACTAAATGCCTTAATCACTTTCACTGCTTTGCTGTTGTATTTTTGTTTTTTATTTTGTTACTGTTTTTTCCGACTTTTTATGGAGGAAGAGAAGTTGTAATATATTGGAGAAGTGGAACAGTAACTGTTCCCCCAATTTCAAAATCAAATTTTATCTCTTATTTTCCCCCTTATTTTGTCAGATAATCCAAAAACAAATAAAAATCGAGTCGGTCCACATGGACAACCCATGACCCGTAATTCAACAGAAGTAATGAATTAATAGAATTAGTAGAGATAATTGACTGAGTAAAACTAGTCCACTCAAATCAGAAACACAAAGTACACCAAGCTAATTCAAACTGTGCTTATCGAATTAGCTTATTGATTGAAACTCATATTAGTGTGTATGAGTTTAGTACACACTAAGGTATTTATGTATCGTGGATGCTTTGGCGAGTTTTTCTTTTCTGTAATTGGAATATATCTCAAAGAATAAGTGCTACAAGGAAAAAATGTGAATTAAGTTTGAAACAGATGAAAGTCTCTCCCTCCTTGAAAGTAATCTGTACTTAACTTTCTTTTCCTTCCTGGGATGGATCTTGTTTCTCTAAATTCCGTTTGATGGACGCCTTAATCGGTCCCTGTACATCAGATCCATATATGTGACCCATCTTTGTTCGTTTGGTTTCCAAATACTTCCTGTTGTCCTCTGTGAAGGGTGTCAAAACTGGTACCCGTCCAACGACTGCTAAACCGTAGCCCTTTAAACCAGTAAATTTCGCAGGATTGTTGGTCATTAGGCGCATGGTACGGACTCCTATATCCCTTAACATCTGTGGCAATCAATAAAATCATATTCTTCCATTAGTTAATAGTCACTCTAGTCGTATAAAATAACCAGACATGTGGAATTGACCTTAATAGGAGGTGGGAAGTCGGGATAGATATGAGACAACTAGCTCACTAACCTGCGCTCCAATGCCATATTCACGAGCATCTGCAGCAAAGCCGAGCTCTAGATTGGCGTCAACAGTATCATGGCCCTGATCTTGCAAATTATAGGCCTGAAGCTTGTGACCTAGGCCAATGCCTCGTCCTTCGTGGCCTCTGAGGTAGATAACCACACCCCTACCAGCTTCCTCAATCAACTGCATTGCCAAATCCAGCTGATTACCACAATCACATCGTCTTGATCCAAAAATATCCCCTGTCAAACACTCCGAGTGTACCCTTACCAACACATCTTGACCATTCCCAATATCACCCTGTGGAAGGCGTTGAAGTTCAAACGTATTCCATATGAATTGTGCAAGTTTATTTGAATGATATAAATTTACTAATCACTAATAGTTTATACTATCTAAGGAGAAACTTTTCACCTTTACAACAGCTATGTGCTCTGTACCATCAAGCTTTGAACGATAGCAGTAAGCCTGGAATAATCCACATTTAGTTGGTAAACGTGATACTGCAGTTCTTTCGACAAGCTTTTCCCTCTTTCTCCTATATCTGCAAGCAGTAACATGACATACAAATACGAAAGCTGGCTGTTGTTGCCTTCTCATGCTTTAATTTAGTGATTACAGACATGGAATGAATATATATTAATGATTCACCTTACTAAATCAGTTATTGATACAACCGGAATCTTGTGCTCCAAGGCCAAATTCTTCAAAACGTGCATTGAGGCTATAGAACCATCGTCTTTATCAACTACAGCCGAAAGAACAGAAACTGGTTGCAGGCCAGCTGACACAACTAAATCAACCGAAGCCTCTGTATGACCAAATCTTCTTAAGACCCCACCATTTCGATACTTGAGAGGGAAAACATGGCCTGGCCTTATGAAATCTTCAGGAGTGGAAGTAGGAGATGACAACGCAAGGACAGTTTTAGCCCTATCCGAAGCCGATACACCAGTAGATGTGCCCATCGTTGCATCCTTTGCATAATTAAACAAGGTACTTCAGTGAGAAAAAATGATATTTTAATCAAGCGGTGGGACTTTTCAACCTATGTTGCTCAGACTCTTAAAAAATTCAACGGGTGCGTATCGGATTCTCCAGAAGTAGTGTATTTTTGAAGAATCTGATACAGGTGCGGCACTGAAAATGATTAGTCCATGCAACTTAGCTTGCAACTCCAGCCTCAGAAATTTTGACATAATAATCACTAATACACAACATAGCTTATAAAATTGTTATATATACCATATACATGTACTGTCTACTACGTAAATGCAATATAAATAGAAACTAAGTATAGCTACGGTAAGTAAAACTAGAGTCTTTCTGTAAGTTCATCACGCTAATATCAGTTCCCAATCAATTCGTGGAAATTTAGTACATTTTTCAATCATAAAGCATAACAATAAGGGGTAGTTTGGTAGATGTATGAGAGAAAATAATACATTTATTAGTCATGGTACTATTATTTAATATCTTATTTGGTAGGATTTTCAGCCTTGTATTAGTTACACACCCTAGTCAGTATTATAGGGTGTATAACTAATACATAGCATATAGGGCGTATGACTAATACATAGCAAATCATGTTATTAGCAATATAAGGATTATTAATACATGAATAAGAATGATTAAAGATAAAGCTGCCTTAATAAACCAAACCAAACAAAGGATAAGAAATAATCCCAACAAAACTAATCTCGTCATTACTAATACACCCTGTTCAGTACTATATTTATAAACTCTACCAAACTACCCCTAAGTACATTACAACACATTTGTCTATGAAAAAAAAGAAGATTCATATTACCACTGTGATTGTGAAGGATGGAGCAGAATAGTCATCTTTTTCAGGTGACATCAAAGGAAGGTTAAGCCTCTCAAGATCCTCTTCTTTCATGCCCACAGAAATAATGCCTGAACCATGTCTCACCATAAAAGCAATTGCCTCAGCACTAGCAAAGGATGCTGCCATGACAAGGTTTCCTTCCACTTCCCCACTTTCATCATCTACAACAATAACAAACTGACACATTTTCACAATCATAAGTTCTACCAAATGAAAATCTACTACTATATAGCTTGTAATTCAAAAAAAGAAAAAGAGACAGTCTGGTCTACCAAAGTTCACGCTATGGCATGGTCGGGGAAAGCGTGGAACCACAAGGATCTATTGTATACAACCTTACCCTGCATTTATGCGAGAGGTTATTTCCACGGCTTGAACCTGTGCCTCCTAATCACACTGGGGAAACTTTACCAGTTACTTTAAGATTCCCTTCTACTATATACTCCCTCCATCCCAAATTACCCGTCCCAAATTTTCTAATTTGATTTCCCATTTCACTTATCCTTTTTCATTAATCAAGAAGAGATAATTTTTTTTCCCATGTTTTACCCTTTGCATTAATTATTTTTTTTAAATTAAAATGTAAACATCATTTAATAGGAGCACTATGATAAACTAGTCATATTATTAATTATTTTTTTAATCAATGTGCCATCTTAATGTGGGACGGGTAATTTGGGACGAAGGGAGTAACTTGTAATATTGAAGTGAAAATAATAAGAGTATAAAGAATATTGAATTGTGTGATCATCTTAATAGATATCAAAGACCAGAATTTGAGGAGTAGGTACCCTTCCCTAGTGTAAGTCCTCAGAAAATGTCCAGATCATTTGTAGATGATCAGAGTTTAAGTTGTTAGCGAGAACACAAGTCTTCAACACTGAAAGTGCGACAATAAAAGAAGATCTTGACATATTAAATACGTGAACATCATTTATAGAGCCCAAATTGGAAATGAAGTTGGAAAATTATCTCTTTGTATACTTCCAATGAGGCAATAATGTGTTGGTGTATAAATTTGACCCTGCTGTTGCACGTTATTCAATCTTTTCTTTTTCAATTTTTACGTAAAAAATTAAATAACTTACAGTAACAGATCAAATTCATTTGATAGTATAAAATATTTTGTACACCGATAATGCACAAAACTTAAACTCATAATGTAAATATTATTTAAACTTACAGATCCGTTTGTCCATAAAAAATAGTCACCTTTTTTTGGTATAGTTTTTCACTTTATTTCAAAAATTTTGGCATGAAAATTTCAAATTCAACTTGAAGTTATATTTCTGACTTTTAATAAAGCTTATAAAGCATGAAAATTATTCAAATAATCTTCGCAAAAAGTATAACCAAACACAACTCCATATTCAACTCCAATTCCAAGAGTTCCAAATAAAGTGAATTATTTTCTTGGAATCTATGACTAAACACCTGCTAAGTCACAATAATTAACAATTCAAAATATTAAAAAAGGCATGTAACAAATCAAGATCAAAGAAAAACTCATTCAACTTTCAAAATTCAAATGATGCCACATAAACCGCATCAGAGGGATTATTACAAGAAATTCAATTCCAAAAATGGGAAAAAAGATAGCACCAACCTTTCCTTCCCTCAATGCAGCAAGTGCCTCTTCAATAGAAGAATAGCCTTTGGAAGGACAATCAGGATCACCCTCTGCTTCACTCACAAAGAAATCAATAGTTTCATGTGTTATTTCAGCACTCAATAATGTTTCAAATGGAACAGAACCATTCTCATTGCTCTCATATTGAGAATCTCTAGCAGCCCAGCATGTTGAAGTAGTATTCAAATTGGGAGATGGTCTTTTTCTATAGTGTCCAACTAACACATTAATCTGAGAATAATTTCCTAAAGATTTTTGATGAACAGTACATGATGAACTGATGAAGATTCTTGGAACTGATGGGTGCATAAACACAACACAATCCATTAATGGGAACAAAAGAAGTTAGCAGAAAATGTTGGAAAGTTAAATGTAATTGGATTTGGAATTTGCTAGTGGCGCCATTTCAGTGAAAAAATAGAGCACCTCTAGTTTTTCTTTCGTCTTATCCAATGAGGGGAAGCAAAAAAATAATTGATTTTGAAAGTTGGTGGGCTTAGAACCACACGCATACAGCCAAATGGCCTGCTGCAACAACTGACATACAAAGTGAAATTTGGGGAGGATAGATTGTACGTGCACCTTACTCCTATATTTAAGATTGGGAGGTGTAGAGTCTGTTTTCAGTATATCCTCGAGTCAAGGAGACACATATATGCAAAAGAAATAATTGAAAATGAAAAAAATATGACAAAGTAGAGTTGATTTCTATACAATCATTCAACTAATAGTTATATGTCAAAAAGTCACTGAAGAGATTTAAAATCAAGAAGAAAAATGACTTTTCGAGCTAATAACTATGACTGATCATATGAGAAATCAACTTGACAAAAATACTATAAAACCCATGACATGTTATAAATGTATATAGTGAATGTCTACTTTACTATATATAATGAATACCTAATTTACCATATATTGTGAATGTCTATTTATGGTAAAGTTATAATAATTTTCCTTTATAAATAAAGGGGTTTTCCTTCATTGTTATTCATCCCTCAAGAGAAATAAGAATTTCTCTCTATTCTCTCTCGAGACTCTACCATCTCAAATTTGAATGCTAAGGTATTATTTTTCTTTCCTTTTTCATATGGCTGGCAATCTTACGAAATGTGAGTTCGTTGTCCTTCAAAGTTCGGGCAAGAACCATACTTCATGGATGCTGGATGCTGAAATTCACCTAGATGCTATGGATCTTGAAGACGCCATAATGAAAGAAAATACAACATCTAGTCAAAATCATGCTAAGGTTATGATTTTCTTGCGTCATCATCTTGACGAAATTTTGAAAGTTGAATACCTTACTACTAAGGATCCACTCATATTGTGCAATAGCCTAAAGAAAAGGTTTAACCACTTAAAGATGGTCATCCTCCCAAAAGCACGATGTGAATGGATGCATCTGAGGTTTCAAGACTATAAGTCCGTTTATGAGTATAATTCTGTCATGTTCAGAATTTCTTCTCAACTGAAACTATGTGGAGAGACGGTCAATGATGGCGATATGATGGAAAAGACGCTCTCCACTTTTCATGCCTCGAATTTGCTCTTACAGCAACAATATCGAGAGAAAGGTTTCAAGAAGTATACTGAACTGAGTTCTCATCTTCTCGTGGTTGGATAAAATAATGATTTGTTGATAAAAAATTATGAGAATCGATCTACTAGATCTGCACCATTCCTTGAGGTAAATGCTGTGCATGCTCACCATGCTAGGCGTGGAAAAGGTCGTGGCCCTGGTCGTGGACGTGATCGTGATGACCAAGAAAGAAACCTTGTTCCTGGTGTTAATCATTCATCGAACAAAATTAGAAAAGATGAGAAACGTGAAGCAATTACTTGTTACCGATGTGGTGGAAAATGATACTATCACGTGGTGCTCTCAAGAACTTGGTTAGCATCACTAAAGAAGAAAGAGAAAAATTTCGAGGCTAACTTTCTTTCTGAAAATGATGTTGACATCATATGCTTGGATGTAGCAGACTTTTCGAGCACCCTGAAGGAAAGATTGATCATTTGATTGGTGATGGTTTCGTAAATACGGAAGAATGGATAATTTTTAATTTTTTTGGTAAGAGTTAGTGAATAAAAAATTATGTAAAAGTAGTTGTTTGCATGAATATTAATTTTTAATTAGTATTGATTAGTTTAATTATATTATTGTAGTTTATTATTGAATTGAATTTCAATTTTACCATTATTTATTGACCAAAAAAAAGAAAAAAAAAGAAATGAAAAGGAAACAACGATACAGCTAATGAAAAAGCAAATGACAGTTTGAAAAAAAAAGTTGAAAGAAAAGGTTGAAATATTCTTCTCTGCTTTCATTTTTTTTTGTCATTATTTAACTAATGATTTAAATTTTTAGTGAAATTCTCCCATACACTTCTTCTGGCATTTTGTTACTTGATGAAATGTAATACAGTAGGTACTAAGGAATTAATAGTACAACCTTGTATACTTTCTTAGGAAAAAAAAAATACTACTACTATTTACACAGAGGACGTGGTTTTTGTATTCCTGTTGCAACTCAAGTCTCAAACTATTCTTTACTAATTTGTTTCAAAAGAAAGAATAAACAGAAATGTACTGTCATTGTAAAATAGTTTATCAATGATATATTTATTTTATTTTGTGTATATTTTTTTAATTTGAAGATATGGATAATTTTCAAAGTAGCTGTCCAATTGTGAAATATTTATTTGATTGATTCTGGCACTACACATACAATATTAAAAGACAAGAAATATTTCTCTCATCTGAACATGGGCAAGATTAATGTTATTACAATTTCTGATAGTGCTAATTTGATTGAATGCTTCGGAAAAAACATTATAATCTTGCCCAAGGGAACTAAACTCATCATAACTAATAGTATGTTTTCTCCTAAGTCTCGGAGAAACTTGTTGAGTTTTAAAGATATCCGTGAAAATGGTTATAATATCAAGACAATTGATGAGATGAATCTTGAATATCTCGGTATCACCAAGAATGTTTCTGGACAGTCATATTTTATAAAAAAATTCTCTGCTTCATCTTCTGGCGTGTATTAGACAAAAATTTGTGCAATTGAGGCACATTCTATAGTAAACTAGAAGTTTACTAATTCCAATACTTTAGTACTTTGGCATGATCGTCTAGGACATCCGGGATCTATAATGATGAGACGAACTATAGAAAATTCAAATATGCATCCATTAAAGAACTTGAAGGTTCTTTCAAATGGTGAATTTTCAAGTAATACTTGTTATCAAGGCAAACTAATTGTAAGACCATCACCAACAAAAGTTGGGATTGAGTCCCCCGCGTTCTTAGAACGCATACATGGGGATATTTGAGGACCCATTCACCCACCTAGTGGGTCATTTAGATACTTTATGGTCCTAATAGATGCTTCTTCTAGATGGTCTCATGTGTACCTATTGTCATCTCGCAACTTGACATTTGTAAAATTATTGGCACAAATAATATAATTACGGGCACAGTTTTGTGATAATTAGATTAAGTCTATTCGCCTTGATAATGCTGCAGAATTTGTATCCCAAGCATTTACTGACTATTGCTTATTGATTGGGATAAAAGCGGAACATCATGTAGCTCATGTTCACACTCAAAATGGCCTTATCGAGTCATTAATTAAATATTTACAGTTGATAGCAAGAACATTACTTATGAAAACTAAGTTGCCCACTTCTGTTTGGGGTCATGCAATTTT
This sequence comes from Capsicum annuum, assembly GCF_002878395.1. Classification (NCBI taxonomy): domain Eukaryota; kingdom Viridiplantae; phylum Streptophyta; class Magnoliopsida; order Solanales; family Solanaceae; genus Capsicum; species Capsicum annuum. The sequence continues at coordinate 205,640,439 of NC_061121.1, forward strand.
GTATGCTGCAATACTTGTTCGTCTTAGACCGATAAATTATCATAAATTTTCTCTGTTGTAATTGATTTTGGGTTAAGGGCCTAATATATATCTCATCTAAGAATTTTTAGGTGCGGTGTATATGTGCCTATAGCACTACTAAATCGCACCAAGATGAGCCCCCAAAGAGGATTAGGAATTTATGTTGGGTTTGAATCACCCTCTATTATTCACTATCTTGAATCATTAATGGGAGATGTGTTCACTGCTCGATTTGCAGATTGTCGATTTGAAGAGATAGTTTTTCCAAAATTAGGGGAAGAAGATAATGCCATCAAAAGAAAAATTTTGTGGAAAATTCCATCACTATCTCATCTTAATCTACGTGCTTCTATTTGTGAGAAAGAAGTATAAAAGATTATTCATCTACAGAAAATTATAAATCAAATGCCAGACACATTTACAGATTTTAAAAGGATCACCAAATCATATATTCCTGCAGAGAATGTCCCAATTCGAATTGATGTCTCTAAAGGACCGTCCACTAGTGTCATAACTAATGAATCTAAAGCAAGCTTGAAGCGTGGTAGACCATTAGGTTCTAAGGATCGAAATCTTAGAAAAATAAAAACAAATGGTCAAGATGACACTACGAAAGATCCTCATATGGAACTTCAAGATTTGAACAATGTTGATATCTCTGAAGAAATCAATGAGCCTAAGACTCAAGAAAATGAGCAACGATCCATAAATTCAAATGATGTTAGAACTAACTTGAATCGATTTGAAATAGTAGTGAATTATAGCTTTGCATATAATGTTGCAATGAAAATCATGAAAGATAGTGAGGATCTTGCACCTCAATCTATCACAAAATATCGATAAAGAAATGACTGGCCAAAATAGCAAGAAGTAATTCAATCTGAATTGAATTCACTTGTCAACCGTGAAGTTTTTGGACCTATAGCTCAAACACCTAATGGTGTTAAGCCTGTTGGCTATAAGTGAGTCTTTGTGAAAAAATGAAATAAGAAAAATGAAATACAAAGGTATAAAGCACGCCATGTTGCACAAGGATTTTCACAACAGCCTGGTGTCGATTATGACGAGACATTCACCAGTTATGGATGAAATAACATGCGTTATCTTATTAGTTTCACTATCCATGAGAGACTTGAAATTCATCTGATGGATGTTGTTATAGCCTATCTCTATGGATTACTTGTTAATGAGATATACATGAAAGTTCTCGAAGAATTTAAAATGCCGGAAGCATATAGTTCAAAACATCAGGAAATATATTCCATTAGATTGCAAAAGTCATTGTATGGTTTGAAGCAATCTGAACGCATGTGGTATAACCATCTTAGTGAATATTTATCTAAGGAAGGTTATACGAATGATGAAATTTACCCATGTATTTTTATAAATAAAACAACGTCGAAGTTATTACTTGCTGTCTATGTCGATGACATAAACCTTATTGGAACTCCAATCGATCTTTAAAAGGCAATTGATTACCTAAAGAAAGAATTTGAGATGAAAGATCTCAGAAAGACAAAATTATGCCTTGGTTTGCAAATTGAGCATTTGAAAAACAGTATCTTTGTCTATCAACCTGCCTACACAAAAAAGGTGTTGAGAAGATTTTACATGGATGGAACACATCCATTAAGTACTCCCATGGTTATTTGATCACTTGATGTGAATAAGGATCCATTTTGACCCCATTAAGAAAAGAATAAAGAACTCCTTGATCTTGAAGTACCATATCTTAGTGCAATTGGTGCACTAATATATCTTGCAAATACTACAAGGCCTAATATAGCTTTTTCAGTTTATTTGTTAGCAAAGGTATAATTCTTCTCCTACTAGGAGACATTGAAAAGGGATTAAACACATATTACCGTATCCAAAAGGGACTACCGATATGGACTTATTTTATTCTAAAGATTGTAATCCCGATATTATTGGTTATGCTGATGCTGGATACTTATCTGACCCACATAAAGCTCAGTCTCAAATAGGCTATGTGTTCATATGTGGGGTACTGCCATATCTTGGATCATAGCCACCTCATTGAACCATACTAAGATTATAACTATTCATGAGGCAAGCTGAGAATGTGTGTGATTGAGGTCCATAATTTATCTCATTCAAGAAAAATGTGGTTTAAAATGTGACATAGTACCCACGATTCTATATGAAGATAATGCAACATGCATAGCACAACTTAAGAGAGGATTTATAAAAGGAGATAGAACGAAGCACATTTCGTCAAAGCTTTTCTATGCATATGAGATCCAAAAGAATGGTGATATTAACATGCAACAAATTCGTTCAAGTGACAATGTAGCTAATTGATTCACCAAGTCTCTTCCAACTGCAACTTTCAAGAAGATGGTGCACAAGATCGGGATGCAAAGATTTAAGGATGTTATCATTAGGGGGAGTTAATACGCGCTGTACTCTTTTTTCTTTATGAGATTTTTATCCCATTAGGTTTTCCTGGTAAGGTTTTTAACGAGGCAGCCTATATGTGTATTATCTATAAATTAGACATTCAAGGGGAGCGTTATAAATGTATTGCCATATATAGTGAATGTCTACTTTATCATATATAGTGAATACCTACTTTACCATATATTGTGAATATCTATTTATGACAAAATTACAACCTCAAGGTTAGTTTTCCCCTATAAATAAATGAATTTTCCTTCATTGATATTCATCCCTCAAAAGAAATAAGAATTACTCTCTATTCTCTCTCTACTTTTCTTCTTTCTTCTTTATAATTTTATAACATGACAAATTAATTACTACTCCCTCTGGTCAAGTTTACTTGTCATTATTCCTAAAAATAGATGATCCATAATACCCGTCATTTAAGAAAATCAAGATATAATTAGTTGTTTGTTTTCTCCTTTATGCTTAACTAGTCATAAACATGAACAAATATAAACATTAAATAATTAGAGGAGTGATAAATCATGATTTGAAATTTTTTAGAGAATGTGATATTTATAATCATGTCTTTATAGCACATGTCTAAACACAAACTTAATTGATATGTGATATGAAAATCATTTGAGGTAAAACTGAAGTTCTGTTTGAAAATTAAATATGGACTTTCTAAATTATATGTTTTCTTATAAACATGAAAACCCCATAAGTTGTGAAAACTATTGAATTTTCCCCAATTCTAACATAACATTATCAAATGAGCAAAACATCATTCATAATGAGGATATCAAATTATGCTAAGACATTGTATTGATAAATTCCATATATGCATGTTCCTTTTATAAATAAATCTTTGACATTTCAATCTTTCAACTATACATAATTTTATAAAGATCCAGTAATCAATAATAACAGTTCATAACTATTCTTTTATATATACTCGAATTCTTTCACGTGGTGCACCAATCTCCTCAAGCTGAGCATGTATCTTTTAATTTAAAATGATGGAGTTTTTTAATACAAAATAAAAAATTATGAATCAAATTTTGTATTTAAAAGAGTTGAAATCACTATTTGAAATTTCAAATTATGTTTTGTTCTAGAATGTGAGATTTTATCTCATTATCTGAAATCACATGTCCAAACGTAAAGTAGTATGAAAAAATATAAAACTCTGTTGATTTGATAAAATAAAAAAAATAAAATGAACTATTACTTTTGATATAGAAGACAAGTAATTGTGAATTTTCTAAAATATTACCTAAGTCTTGGCTTTGATATTTTTTTAATTCAAAGACCTTTAATCATTGATTTGGCAAAAATGAACAAAGCTGAGTTAGGCATTCCAAACTTAAAAAATGATCTTTCAGTGGGCTTTAGCTAGATCTAGGGCCTTGTTTTTTCCTAACCAAAAATTAGGAAACGATCTTATTTCAAAGGGATTCATACACAATGAGAACAATTTTTGTCATTTTAGTTCTAAATGAAGGAATATTCCATTTATCCATATTCACTAGCCCCTTGACACGTCTTGGTAACTCAGAGTAAGAGTTGAATACATGGTCCTCTTATGCATCATGGATTATGGATGCCAACTTGTTAGTTGGTTTGTTGACTTCCCTAAAGCAATGATAGATATGAAGATCATGCTCTTCAACTAGCTTTTATATCTCAATATTTTATTTTTTGATCCACCAAAAATTCTTCCATTCTCTCTTTATGCACTTGGTGAGTAAAAGGGAATCATTTTTTTCTGTAACCATTTGAAATTCATTTTGGACCCACCATTTTAGCACATAGAAAAGTTCTTCAGCTTCTGCAATATTACTCGCTCCAGGATAAATTCTAATGGAGTATGCAAAAATTAATTTGCCTTGGTTGTCTCTTATTACTCCATCTCCTTCACATAATCTCTAAACACAACTACCATCCGAGTTTGTCTTGATGTGGAGTTGGGGTGGGTTCTGTTGCAATAAGTTGTACAGTGTGCACTAATTTAGGAAATAAAATGAGTGAATGGTGGAATTGGAACCTAAATTATTATTATTATTCTATTTCCATTAATGTTGACTATCTTTCTATTTAGGCGTCTGTATTGATTATTGTATATTATCTTTCCATTTAGATCTCTTTTCTTTATGTATAAATTTGTAGCCTTGTAATCATTGAAATATACTAAAGTGAATAGAAAAAAAACTTCTCATTGTGTTTGATTTTTAACACGGTATCAGAGCATGATTTGAATCTGTGAGAAAGGGAAAGTAATATAGAGGGAGATTGAAAAATAAAGAAGCGGAAACAGGATAAAAGTTAGACCATAGAGGAAACTACTCCAACAACTGGGAGGTTGGGTGTTTGATCTTAGAGTTCCCTGCTCTTTAAACTAACATCCAAATAATCACAATTGATGGGCAGTACATCAACCGCAGTGATACAAGATCGAACAGACAAAACGGATTCAAAAGATTTACAAGATCAACAACAATAGAGAATCAAAGGCCCTACTCGGTTTCTCTATATTTTCAAGACAACAACAACAATATTCAAAAAAGTAGATATAGAATACAAGATTACAAGCACTATAGTGAATCGAAGAGGCCCCACACGGCTTCACTATGTCAACACATAAACAACAAGATTACAATAACAAGAAGGTTACGGGTACATTAACAACAATAAGTAACCACAGATTCCACAAGATACAAAATAAATAATTAGACCAAATGAAGGGACAATCTTAAGAACCCAAGAATAGTTACACTCTTGGACCTTTAAACACTATCCATGACACAAACATAAACTCTACGTTGACACAATAGGGCCTTTACCTCCTCTAAACACCAACGTTTCAAGCCAATATACAAAGACAAGTGAATCTTCACCTTTCTAGCCCTAGTTTCGGTTGGAACTCTTAAGAGAGAACTAAAGTGTTACAAAATGTTAAAAGTCTCAAAATATCATCAACTAAGTGAATACAGCCCTAAGTGGTTCTATTTATATTACATTCCCCAAAAGACTTAAAATGACAAAGGTGCCCTTTTAATGAATAAGGCTTCAAGGCCACCCCTTTAGTGCACACATAGGGGTGATTTTTGGCTTCTCCCATACTTAATATCGGGCCTTCTCTTGGTTGCCTTTGACATACACAAAAAGGGTCTATCTACGATATCACACTTGTATCATCCTCTACATCTTGAGAGGAGTTTGACCTCAAACTCAAACAATCTTCACCCGCAAGCTCTTCTCTTTGAATAATCTTTTCTTGGCTCCTTCCAGGGTTAGGATATTCAACCAAGTGTGTCATTAGATCATCAAGCATCAAAGGGTCTTTGTGGGAAAATCCCACTTTTTGAACTCTTGGCTCCTCCTCTTCTTCATCATCCTCACCCTCGGTTTCCTCTTATAAACCATCACTAAGAATGATTTTTCTTGGCATAAATAAGGGTACTACACACTCTCTATCAACCGGCCAATATCTTCCACGCCTTTATCTATTTCTACCTCGGCTTCTTGGTCTCCATCTTGAGCATTTTCATTAAACTCATTCCATTCAAGCCCCACCTCCTCACCAAAGTAATACGACTTTCGTTCCCTAAGGATTACATTTCTCCAGTTTGGGCACTCATTACCTTGTGCCTCCACCCTTGACATTTAAAACATTGAAATCCTTTAGGGTGAAAGGTAGAATTAGGTTTACCTTTGTTTCTCGAAAGATACCTTTGAGCAGCCTTGATCTCGGTTGGGACCAGCTTGGCCTCGGGTTTATCCTCATTAGATGAGTCAATCTTGTCCTTGTGCCAATCCGAGGGTGATTTCCCATTGAACTTGTTGCCTATTCTTTCCCGTATCTGTCTCTTAATCTCCAAGGCGGCTTGGAAAATAGCATCAATTATCTCAAACTTGTGTAAGGTCAACCGTGAAGCAATATCTCTATTCAACCCCACCTTGAATCGTCTAATGTCATGACTCACTTATTCCCCTCTATGATTAAGTTTCAATATGAGTTGTTGGAACTTATCGTAGTAAGCCATGGCGCTTTTGTTTCCTTACCTCAAGTTTTACAACTTGGCAAGGAGCTCTTGATAATATCTTTCGGGTAGGTACCTTTGTCTCATGAGGTACCTCATCTGAAACCAAAGAGGGGGCTGCCCCTCTACCAACACATTACCAAAACAGTTAATATACTCCCACCATGTAGTAGCATAACCCTCAAAGTGAGCAATCGCGTATCAACTCTTCTTCTCTTTGATAGGATCATTGACTTGGAAGACCCTCCCACATACAGATTCCTATGCAAAAAAAAAACTCTTCGGTATCACTCTCACCCTTGAAGATTGTAAGCCCCATTTTAATGGTATTTAGTCCTACTTCACGGATTTGGTTCCCTTGTTGGTTCCAATGACCAACTCTTCTTTCTCGGCCATGAACCTATCTTGGATCAACATATTTACCTCATAAATCTTCCCCCCTCATATAACCATAATAAAACGGACCATGCCCCTCATGTTGGAGAGGTCTATTTAGGTTAAGTGTAGCTTGTAGTGGCAGGTTTAGATTTGGTGGATAATAAGGCTTTGGCCAGTGGAGTTTGGTTTGGAGGGCTCGGGTTGTGGGGTGGCATTTGGGTTCCAAGTCCTTCTTGTTGGACTTGGGGAAGTGGTGGTTGGATTTTCCTCTTATGGTATCGAGTAAGGAAGTATAGTGGAGTTCGGTTTGTGATATTAGAGGGTTGTCTCAGTGGATGGAATACTTGATGCAAGGCCTTGGGAGTAGTGGTTGGGGAAATGTGTTGAGGGGTGGATGGTCGACTCCTTTGACTTTAAGCATGCTCTAATCTCTCACTCATTGATGCCACATCTGTATCTACTTTCTCAAGACCCAAGTTCAACCTAGACACATCTCGAGACATAGTTTCAAGGCGAGCCAAAATGAGATTGATGGCATTACTAACCATTGTTTGAGCATTTGAAGCCTTGGGTTCCATTTTGATGGTATCAAAATTAAACCTTCAAGTTAAGATCCAACAAGTCACCAAATCAGTCCACTATGTCACACACAACAATACAACAGAAAACCTACAAAATAAAACACAAGTTAGTTCAAACAACCTCACTATTCTCTCACTCACGTTGTGGCCTCACACTTGATGTCACAAATATTTGCAAGTTGGCTTGTAGTTGTGGTGAGTTGAAGAGTAAGTCTACTCCTTAATCGGAATGGATTCTTTGTTGGATGAATCAAGTAAGTAATGTTCAAACTTGAATGAAGAAGCACTGCAATTATAAAAATAACAAAAGCACAAAAGAAACGTAGACACAAACAAGGGATGCAAAGGACTAATTGACAATCTTGTAGGAGTTTACTAGTTTGTTAATTAGTTCTAGGATCAACTAAAGAAACCAAGAATCAACAACTAGAAACTAGAAAAATCCAAATTTGAGCTTAATAATTAACATGAACAGTATCAAGTGGTGACGTGGCAATATGTAATTTGTCTTGAGCCCACAAAACTTTGTCACAAATTTGAAATTCTCAACCTTCACACAATTTACAATGAAAGGCAATTGGTTTTGGAGGAAAAGCATAAGTCTTGAGTCGTTTTTAAGTTTATTCTCAAAAGGATGATCTTGACTTGTACTAGTTCCACCAAACAAGGCTCCTTGATTTAAGGACAGTAGCTGAAAAAGTCTATAAAGTGATGGTTCAAGTCTTCTCACCAACAAACTTTAAAACTTTTATCTTCACCTTTTTGAATCAAGTTTGCACTTTTTGTAGTTAAAGTTATAAGACTAGCTGAAGAATAAGATAAACACAATAAAAATCTTCATGAACATAACAACAACACCACCAACCGGCCTCCAATCTTCAACAACAAGATTCAACATATGGCCAACTTCAAGTCACCACAATAATAGTCAATATCACAAGCTCAACTTTAGATTTGGACACTTTTGTGTTGATGAGAAAGAAACCAACACAAGAAACAAACTAAACAATTAAAATCTTTTGTAGATCTACAACCAATTTCGACCAAGACAACAACACAACACCATTTTCTCGGCCAAGAACAAGATGGACAGATTTCTTTTTTTTTTTTGAAATTTTTAGGTTTTAATAATTTTTTTTAATTTTTTTTTGTATTCCTTAACTACCAAGCCCAAGATTGATTTTGTTGGAACAAAATCAACCACAAGCTTTGATACCAAATGATACAAGATCGAACACACAAAATGGATTCAAGAGATCTACAAGATCAACAAAAATAGAGAATCAAAGGCCCCACTCGGCTTCTCTATGTTTTCAAGATAACAACAACAATATTCAACAAAGTAGATGGAGAATACAAGATGACAAGGACTATAGTGAATCGAAGAGGACCCACACAGTTTCACTATGTCAAAACATAAACAACAAGATTACAACAAAAATAAGGTTACCGGTACATTAACAACAACAAGGAACCACAGATTCAACAAGATAGAAGATAAATAGTTAAACCAAATAAAGGGACAATCTTAAGAACCCAAGAATTGTTACACTCTTGGACCCTTAAACACTATCCGAGACACAAAACTAACTCTATGTTGATACAAGAGGGCCTTTACCTCCTCTAAACACCAACGTTTCAAGCCAATATACAAATACAAGTGAATCTTCACTTTTCTAGCCCTAGTTTTGGTTGGAGCTCTTAAGAGAGAACTAAAGTGTTGCAAAATGTTACAAGTCTCAAAATATCATCAACTAAGTGAATACAACCCTAAGTGACTCTATTTATATTACATTCCCCAAAATACTTAAAATGACAAAGGTGCCCTTTTAATGAATAAGGCTTCAAGGCCACCCCTTAAGTGCACACATAGGGGTGGTTTTCGGCTTCTCCCATACTTAAGATCGGGCCTTCTCTTGGTTGCCTTTGACATACACAAAAAAGGTCTATCTATGATATCACACTTGTATCATCCTTTACATCTTGAGAAGAGTTTGACCTCAAACTCAAACAATCTTCACTCGCAAGCTCTCCTCTTCAAATAATATTTTCTCGGCTCCTCCCAAGGTTAGGATATTCAACCAAGGGTGTAATGAGATAATCAAGATTGATCCTTGGGATTTGATGTCCTTCAACCTGCACATAAGAAAAATGGATGCTAGGAAAAGTGTTAGCATCTCGGTTAGTAAGCATCAAAGGGTCTTTGTTGGCAAATCCCACTTCTTAAACTCTCGGCTCCTCCTCTTATTCATCATCATCACCCTTTGTTTCATATTATAAACCATCACTAAGAATGATTTTCCTTTCCATAAACAAGGTTACTACACACTCTCCATCAACCGGCCAAATATCTTCCACACCTTTATCTATTTCTTCCTTGGCTTCTTGATCTCCATCTTGAGTATTTTCATCAAACTCATTCGATGCAAGCCCTACCTCCTCACCAAGGTTATACAATTTTACTTCCCTAAGGATTAAATTTATCCAGTTTGGGCACTCATTAGCTTTGTGCCTCCACTCTTGACATTCAAAACTAGATCAAACCAAAATGGCTAGACCATTTGATTTGCCACCAGCATCATCAACCCCGCTGAGGCCATCAGTCCCCCAGAGGCCTGAATTGAAATCAGAGCTGCATTCACTATCCCACAACAAGTATGCAGCTTTGGCAAAATATCCCAAGCTTCCTACACAATCTGCCAACATGGCTTTGATACCAGAAAACGGATCTTGAGAAAATTTTGACTGAGATTTTTCCCATTGTTATGGGTCTTATTGTGGCCCTGTAAAAATTCTCTTGTTAGGAAATCGGGAAGGGAATTATTTTCTCCTTTAATAAATTCTATTTGAAAATCAAAGCTAGATAGAAGAGCTTGCCATCTAGCAAATATTTGTTTTGAAACTAGATTTTTTACATCCTTCTGTAAAATCTCTTTGGATGATTTACAATCAACACGTAGTAAAAATTCTTTATTGACAAGATCATCTTGAAACTTTGTGATACATAGCACTATAGATAAGATTTCCTTTTTAACAGTGCTGTAATTTTTTTGTGCCAGATTCCATATTCCGGATGTGAACCTGACTAATTGTTCAGGAGAACTATCATCAACCTTTTGTTTTAAGATATCCCCATACCCTATATCTGAAGCATCAGTTTCAACTATCATGAAGGCTTCGGGGTTAGGAATTCCTAAGCAAGGAAGATTCTAGACTAATTCTTTGATCTTAATGGCAGCATTGGTTTGATCAGGACTCCAAGGAACTGGGGTTTTCTTGAGTCTTTTGTAAAGGGGTTCACAGACCTGCCTAATATTAGGAATAAAATACGCAACATAATTGAGACTTCCTAGAAACCTTTGGAGCTGAGTCTTATCAATAATTTCATTAGGGAATTTGGAGGAGAACTCAATGGCTCTACAAATAGGTTTATAGCTACCTTGATAGAGATCATGCCCTAAGAATCTTATAGATGTTTGGAAGAGCTTCATTTTCTTGGCACTAACGACCAAACCATTAAATTTAACAATTTTGAAGAAAGTGTTTAAATGTTTAAAATGGGAATCAATGTTCTCCGAAAAAATAAGCACATCATCAATATAAATAATTGACATATAGGTATAAGGATTGAAGATATTGTTCATGATGTTTTGAAATTCTGAAGGAGCATTTTTTAGTCCAAAAGGTAAGACGTTCCACTCATAATGTCCAAATGGGACGTTAAAAGCCGTCTTGTATTTATCTTTTTCAGCAATTTGAATTTGCCAGAACCCGGACTTCATATCAAATTTACTGTAAAGATTGGCTTTGAAAGTTCTTTTCAATAGATCCCTTTTATTGGGTATCGGATGTCTGATCCATTTTAAAATCGCGTTCAAAGGCTTGTAATTTATTACAAGCCTAGGGGTTCCTCGTTCTTTTTCTGCACTGTTATTGACATAAAAGGCAGAGCAACTCCAGGGAGAATTAGAGGTTCTAATAATACCATTCTTTAGAAGATGGTCAATTTCCTTTTTGCAGATTTCCATCATTTCTTGGTTCATTTGAATGGGTCTGGCCTTAGTAGGAATAGTTTGTTCGTCAAACCCAGAAATGTAAGGAAGTTCTACTAAGTGTTTTTTCCGTTCCCAAAAAGCATTAGGAAATTCGGAACAAATTTCATTTTTAAAACTTTTGTGGAGATCAGATAATCCACTTAAAACCAGAAGATATTATGAAGCCATCTTGGTAGATACAGATTCTATCGAGGTTGAGCATTCAATGAACGAAAGGAATCCTGAATATATCGATTATTCCAGGTTCACCATTAAGAGGGTATTAACCCCGTTTAACTGGTTTGCAGATCATCTGCACACCCCTATAGCCTTATCTATGCCACATAGGCCCCAAACTTACAATTGGTATGACTACAAGTCTGCTTGGTTCAACTTTCTCTATGTTAGACCAGGACACACCTGGTTTGTTAAATACTGTCCTGCTATGGTAGAAGCTATTATACCACGATGGTTTTACGAATGGTGGGTATACTTCGGAGGGATTAAAGAAATCCTTCCTCAACAATTTCTTAACCGCTTTACAGAGTTTTGTTCAAAAGAAGGATATATAACCCTTCCAGAGCACATTCAAATGTGCAAGTTTTTTATTAAGAAGCGAGTTTCTTATATCATCTCCTGGAATTTCGCCAAAGGAGAACAAGACCGAATTAAATATTTATCCAAAGAGATAAAAGTTAAAGATTGGTAGATCTTAAAACCAACAAACCCTTTGATAAAGGATCATCTTCGAGCTCATCGGTACAGTCAAAGCAAATCTATGCCATGAAGTCTCCAGAAACCTTTGCCCAGGCCATAAATCCTGCAATAGCTAAGGCAACACCGACTCCTCTTACTTTGCCCTTGTCATTGTTATTATCATTTTCGTCACTTCCCTCCTGGGTTTTTGAGGTAGAAGCTCTGTGCGAGACAGACCGTCGAAACGAAGAGTTCCGAGGGGTGTCAAAGCCTAAGAATTTTAAATCAATCGAGCCATCAGGATGCTGAATAACCCGTTGGATTTGAGATTTTTCGGGATAGATACGAAGGGGTTGGGTGATAGCATCAAAATGCCATTCATTATTATGGATGACCTCTTCCCAGACTAAAGGTTTGGGAGCAAAGACATTGGTCCTGTCTTTATTGGCCTCCATAAGAGTGGTAACACCCCTAGGACTTGTGAATCTAGCTTTGGGCGCTAGAGTTGTACCCATTAGTCGATAGTATACTCTGTATATTATCGCTATTTCTCTAGTATTATCCTTACTGTTCATGTTTTTTGTTTTAACATTAAGAGTTAAAACATCCATGATATTAGGATCATTAATATCTACCGAGAAATTAGGGTAACAGTTAAAGTATACCGGGCCGTCGGCTAGATTACTCTGGATAACTCCTAAGAGTGAGTCGTCAAAATTTAATAGACGCGCATCTCTGAGGATAGCACAGACAGGGATGTCTAGACCCTGTCTAAAGAGTGGCTTAATGGCTACTTGAACAAGTCCGATATGCAGATAATTAAATTGATCTTTAAATCGGTTTATGTCGAGGTCATTTAAAAGTTGAATAATTTCTAAAGAATTATTGATGGCAACAGTAGACTCAGAAGTCTTAATATTATGTTTTTTTAGAAAACTAAATTTTCCGATTTGATAAATCGTGTTAAAAGACTCTTCTGGAATACTCCAGTTTTGAAGATTATTTTCGATATTAGCAATCTGAGTTGCTTTAGAAGATAAGTTGATAGTATTTTTAGTATGAATGTTAGAATTCATGTGTGAAAATACTGTCTAGAGACTAACTGGGAAATCAAAGATTTTTTACATAAGAAAGCATAAAACAATTATCAACTATGGTGTAACCTATAAAAAATTATATTAATACATCTAAGGCTTATGGGATCTAATTAAGTCTTAATGGCTTTAGAACAGACTTATCTAAGTGTTATCTTAGTGACGGGACTACCAACAGGGTGAAACGCTTACCTTAGCTAAGACCACACTTTCAGGCTGACCAACGTCTAAGACCGAGATTAATCGGTTCCTTCAAACACTTTAGAGAAGACGAATACCCCATACTTAAAGAAAATCCCCTTATAAGACATGATATATTAAAATAATTTATTAAAAGTATAATCATAGATGAGTAAAGTCATATGCAACTTATATGAAAATAGATTTCCCATGCTCTAGACAGATTATGTACTTAGCTGCTCATGCTGAGTACACAATCTGCCAACACGGCTTTGATACCAGAAACCAATAATCAACAACTAGAAACTAGAAAAATCCAAATTTGAGCTTAATAATTAATATGAACAGTATCAAGTGGTGACGTGGCAATATGTAATTTGTCTTGAGCCCACACAACTTTGTCACAAATTTGAAATTCTTAACCTTCACACAATTTACAATGAAAGGCAATTGGTTTTGGAGGAAAAGCATAAGTCTTGAGTCCTTTTTAAGTTTATTCTCAAAAGGATGATCTTGACTTGTACTAGTTCCACCAAACAAGGCTCCTTGATTTAAGGACAGTAGCTAAAAAAGTCTATAAAGTGATGGTTCAAGTCTTCTCACCAACAAACTTTAAAACTTTTATCTTCACCTTTTTGAATCAAGTTTGCACTTTTTGTAGTTAAAGTTATAAGACTAGCTGAAGAATAAGATGAACACAATAAAAATCTTCATGAACATAACAACACCACCACCAACCGGCCTCCAATCTTCAACAACAAAATTCAACATATGGCCAACTTCAAGTCACCACAACAATAGTCAATATCACAAGCTCAACTTTAGATTTGGACACTTTTGTGTTGATGAGAAAGAAACCAACACAAGAAACAAACTAAACAATTAAAATCTTTTGTAGATCTACAACCAATTTCGACCAAGACAACAACACAACACCATTTTCTCGGCCAAGAACAAGATGGACAGATTTCTTTTTTTTTTTGAAATTTTTAGGTTTTAATAATTTTTTTTAATTTTTTTTTGTATTCCTCAACTACCAAGCCCAAGATTGATTTTGTTGGAACAAAATCAACCACAAGCTTTGATACCAAATGATACAAGATCGAACACACAAAATGGATTCAAGAGATCTACAAGATCAACAACAATAGAGAATCAAAGGCCCCACTCAGCTTCTCTATGTTTTCAAGATAACAACAATAATATTCAACAAAGTAGATGGAGAATACAAGATGACAAGGACTATAGTGAATCGAAGAGGACCCACAGAGCTTCACTATGTCAAAACATAAACAACAAGATTACAACAAAAATAAGGTTACGGGTACATTAACAACAACAAGGAACCACAGATTCAACAAGATAGAAGA